>NC_090738.1:23996434-24236359 GCF_036898095.1 Palaemon carinicauda | reverse complement strand
GTTTATTATATATATATATATATATATATATATATATATATATATATATATATATATATATATATATATATATATATATATATAATATATATATATATATATATATATGATATATAATATATATATATATATATGATATATAATATATATATATATATATGATATATATATATATATATATGATATATATAATATATATATATATATATATATATATGATATATAATATATATATATATATGTATTATATATATATATATATATATATATATATATATATATATATATATATATATATACTGTATATATCTCCGAATCCTTGTGCGGTATTATATAGAGGAAATGGTCAGGAATTCCTTCAGCCATACAACCATTTCATATGCTCTTCTATTACTTTACCATCCCAATCTAGCATACTCTTCAAACTAGGTTTCTCTTTCAACTGTATACTTATGAATATTTTCTTTTTAATTGTTCATGTTTCCAGGAATAATTCCTTTCCATAAATATTTCCACAGTTCTCCATTCTCATTTACTCTTAAGAATGCCATAAAATAGCAACTGTACTCTCTTCAGTCCTCTAATACCTATCTTGGCATTTAAATCCCATTGCAGTTGATTTCAGTTTTTTGTGTGTACAGTATTCATGTATTTGCTTACAGTAATATTCAAAGTATTACATTCAAATTCCTAATTATTCTTGTCTTCCACGAAATGTGAACTCTAAAATAGTTTGCCATTTAGGCTACATGCTGTACCAATGTTAAATTTTCTTTCTCTATATTCAAACATATACAGTAGTATTAATATACACAAGATTTTAACAGATACACTTAGGAAAGCCAGGTATCATACCTACCTACCAAATAATTAGAGTTAACGTACCTTGATGATAATTTAGTGGCACCACAGCGATCAAAGTTAAATTGTCCCTGAAAGCCAATCATACACCGGTTTACTCAAACACCTAATAAAATATTTCCGAATGAAATTATATAAAGATAAAGGATTAATCAATTCTCAATCCCAAATATCTTTCATTATAAAGCAATTTTACAGAAAGTTTACAGTACTTACATGCATATGATAAAACATAAAGCAAGAATATTGATATAGATATAGATGAAATAATTGGAAAAAGAATTACCTGCACTTAGAAAGGATTATTGATGCTTTGATAGCCTGTCATTGGCAAGCTGGCTTGATCTGAATACAAGGACACTGCTCTTTGAATTTACAATAACTTTTCTTTTTCAATTCTATCATAGCTTTCCAAACTTCTCTATTTGGTTTACTTCTGCCACTAACCCTGTTGTATAGCGTACAAAAAAAACGACTTTAATAATGATTTTTTGTGGTGTGCACTGGAAGAAAGCTATGTAAAAATTGAGTGTACAATATTGTAAAACTTTTTTTCAGAGGTGTTATGTCATTGATGGTACTTGTCCCAGCAGCATAGGTTCTAGAAAGTTGCAATTGGTTATTTGATCTGCAATCTATGATTTTATTTCAGGATATAAAAATCCAAAAAAATACAATTTGAACTCCTTAATGGGAGTTCTGAAGCAATTGACCTCTGAGTTTCCACAAACAAATATAGCTTGGATAGTATCAAACAACAAAAGTGTCCCCTATTATATTCCACAGTACTGTTCACATTAAAAGCTCTAAAGTATTTTATAGATTACTTTTGTCATTGCAAAGTTCCTTCTTCTTCCAGCTGGTTCTTTAGTGCAATGACCTGTGTTGCAAGTGGCCATGAAGTGGTGCCCTTAGAAGGAGACGAACTCTGTCGCCAGGAGAAAGACTTTACTGGTTATGCTGACATGGGCATAGTTCGCTTCAACCCTGGTAGTTGGCTCTTGGTGGCACCTTTCACAAAATTTGCTGATAAGATTTATAAATTTCCGGTATGTATTTTTGCCGTTTCCTGAAAACATTAATCAAAAGCTTGCTGAAAATTTATCTATCATCAAGTTGAAATGGTTAAAGCTATGCACAGAGGCTAAAACTAGAATGGTTAAAAAAGAAAGAAGCTTTTGAATACAATGTAGCTCATGATTTCAATAATTGTTAAATTCATTATTGCCAATTCAGGATTTGTGACAATGGAAAAATGCCTCTTTGTAATGTTAACAATTTCATTGTTCACTTGTGAACTGCTTGCATTAAATTTTTTAATACAGTACTTACCCTCACATATGAAGAGACAGCACTGTCCCTCCAGGAGTTGAAGTTATTAAATCATTACGAAGTTTGTTAGGCTTTATTATGATAATTAATTACATCTGTAAAGATCAAATGAAATTCTATCATGAAATTAGTCACATACAATATATGTTTCATTATTACTGGTAGTTTAAAAATAACTTCAAGCTAATCAAGTGTGTACAATTCATACCAATTTTGTTGTGACTTTGTTCTTTTTTTACCATTATAGTACTGTACCTTTTACAAAAACATTATTTCTTTACTAGATAAAAGTAAATTAATACAGTATAATAAAACGTTTCATCTTCCTAAGAACCCTATTATATTTTCACTGTACGACTGACTATTTATGATGTAGTGACCAATAAATGCATTGGTGCCAAGAAAATTATACCATTATCTCTACTGTACTACTTCATGTCATTTTGAATCTAAGTATATGATGTCATGCATCATTATCTATACTATTTTTCACAGGTTAAATCAAGCGATGTGTACATTGTGACATGGCCTAAATGTGGCACTACATGGTGTCAGGAGATTGTCTGGACAATGAGGAACAACCCAAACCTCGATCATCCGATGGCCAAGTTGCCAGTTAATGCTCGAGTCCCTTTCCTTGAGTATGTTAAGGATGTAGTTGCGAGTCATTATACAGTTGATGGTGATTGTTAGAATAATTTGAATTGTAAAATTTAGAACAAAAGCTTACGTACTGGCACCAGCGTGGTCATTAAATGCTGTCATAGATATAATAAATAAATAAAAAAAATTAAATATGATTAAGAGATATCTAGAATGAAACAATCACACATCCAAACATAATGGTTAGTCTCTTTATAAACTGAGATTGTTAGTATTTTTAAATTTCTGTTATTTAGGGATAGAAGAGTCATGTGTTGTAAAGGAGGATGAAAATTACTAAATATTCCTTCATTGATTTTCATGATAGTCCATAGATATGCTGTGTGTATTTATCTATCTACAATATAACATAAATGTATTTGCTACAGGTATGATATTTGTAAATTCTGGTGGTACCTCGATTTATGAGTATAATTCATTTAAGGAGCTCGGTCGCAAACTAAAATATTTCCCATGAAAAATGCTGATTATTGAACTTCAGAAATTAATACAAAATATAATTCACAATGAAAGAGAATACTGAAAACCAATTTAACTGGCATCGAAATTAAATGGAAAAAGTTACTGTATGGCAACAGTCCCTCTTGATCTCTCATGAAGCCGTGAAGGATGTCCACGTTATTTGTCATGCTTGCATGATGGAATATGTACATGTTGTTTTTGGAGTAGTTATGGATGGCTGGATTTAGGCTATCACTGGTTTTGCCAGTGCCTGAAGAGGCGCATAGTTTCTGAGCCTCGGATCGTAATTACCCTAACACTGTCATTTTACATTTTTCTTCTCCAAATGCTTAAGACCTTTTTTCCTACAAAATACCTAACAGCTTTCATATGGGTCCTACTCTATGAAAAAATTATAAGAAAACAGGATGTTACCAAGGGCCCATGCCCCATTTTCTAGTAGACATACGCCTAGCTTAAAACCCGATTGCATGCAAATGCACTAAATTTAATACTGTATACAGTAAAGTATTTTATTTGTGGACATATCTCAACACAAATCAAACTCTTTAAAGCATGTCCTTCAAGATTTCAATACAGTTGAGAAATTCTGCACATTGCAGGATATTCATATAGTACTTGACCACAAAGAGCTGCATATGGAGAGAAAGTTTTACTCTTAAACCAATACAATACTCGTAAACCGATTTAAGATTTATGATCATATACATATTTGCTCATGTTCCGTCACTCATAAACCGTGATACTACTGTAATTACAGTTCATACATCATCACACTGCAATGTTATTATTTTCGAAATAATGGCATGGAACATTACTTAATTGTATAAGAAAACTTACTTGAAACTCCCTCAGATTTGATATGCTCTTACAAAGCAAGTTATTAAAACCCCCTGGACCAGATGATCCCATGATGCAAGGCTTTAAGAAGATGTGCCCAGGGAAGGATCCTGCTGATGGGTTATTCTTTCAGATGAGTGAAGCTTCACCTGACCCTAGAACCATCAAATCCCACTTACCGTTGTCACTGCTTCCTACAGATATGTTAAAAACATCAAAGGTACTGACTTTCTTTAAGCACTGTTGCAATTATATGCTTTACCTACCTTGATGAGGACCATATAATAGTGCCTTATAATTTTTTTCTCTCCAACTGTGATCAACAATTATTCTTGGTATTCTTTATTTTCATCATTTCTCTTCAACCGCATTCCTAGTCCTACTCAGCCTTTTTTTTCTCATTCACAGGTAGTGTATGTGGCAAGAAACCCCAAGGATGTGGTGGTGTCATTCCACCATCACTGCAAGATGTTCAAAAACCATAATTATACTGGTTCCTTTGAAGATTTTGTCCAGTATTTTGTCAATGATGATCGTAAGTGTTTTTTTTTCAGCAACCTATTTGTTCATGACATTTTTCTGTATTTTCAATATTTTACTTCAAAATGCAAGGCGAGTCTTGCACGCAATAACACTCCCTTCAGGTTGGACACAAATAATGTGGGTTGGTGTCCACCGAAGACATGAAGATCCCGCAAGGACGACCCTCGTAACCAGGGAACGTTCACATCGGAGCGTCAATAAGCACAATCACACCTGCAAGAGTGAAAGACAACGTAAAATGATCACAAATCAACAAAGTTCGTCAATGTCTATGGTAACCTTGAAGAGGAGAGAGAGGAGACATCCGCTCTCTTCAAGTCAAAGAGAAAAGTGGCTAGATCACGCACACACACACACAAACTGTCTGGACGGTATTTCTGGATGGGGGCTCTTTGACAATTAGTCATAGCCCCCAATGACTAGTTCACCACTCCGTGAGTATATATACAGATGGCTGGTACCCCTAGCCAACCCCCTACTCAGTCGTTGGGTAGGGTTGCCACCTCACACCAAAAAGTCTAATTGGCTACCTTTCAGCTTTGCCGAAAGAATATCCATTTATAAATGACGGAGGGTTTGTATTAGTTAGGGAATAATACAAATTAGCTATGAATTTGTCATGTTTATAGGAACTCACGTTTTGTTTCCCCCTAAATATTCAGTTCATCATACTGGACAGTATTTTTTTATAAATTTACTAAATTAATGTTGAAAGTCTGACCTAAAGTTAAATCACTTCTTTTCAAGTACATTGAATAAAAATATAAAACCTTCAAGCTTCTAATATCTGTACTATATAATGAATTAAAATTATATAGATTTGACAGTTGGGAAGAAAGTTTTGGACATTTTTAGTACTATTTTCATTAACACATGTCATATGGTGAGCTTTACACCTATCAGACTCCTAGAAGTATTATATCAGCTTTCAAATGTTTAACTGCCTAAGTTGTTGTTTCAACAAAATACTGAATGTTATCAAGTACAATCCATGATATCCCCAGGAAAGAATAAGTCAACTTGTTCCAGCAATGCCATCATCAATAAACACTGGATAGTTATAGGCGAACATGTAGGGTGTGCTTGTTTAAATAATTTTGATGATTTTCTGGAGAACCAACAACTACTATAACCTTTCATTCTTTTTCAAAACATAGTGCTATATGGACCCTACTGGCTACATCTGAAAGAAGCTTGGGAAAGGAGAGATGAACCAAACCTGCATTTCATCTTCTATGAAGATCTGAAGTCAAATAACATTGAGGAACTGAAAAAGCTTAATACATTCCTTGGAACAAACATTGCTGATACACAATTGGAAAAGGTAAGAATTTTATCCATGTCACCTCTTCAGCAATAACTTATTCAAGAAAAATAATTAAAAAATTCATATGCAAGCATTATTCATCAAGGCTTTTATGATGTGTTTAATTTATGAATATGAATTGACAGTAATCATCTTTCTCGTATATTTAAGTGCAGAAAAATTTTGGTAGATGGGTTTGTATACTGTACATTCATGAAGTAATTCTGAAAGATAAAATTTGAAGCAGAGTGTATTAAAAGGAAATATATGTAGTAACCAATAATACAAGGAAATGGACCAGACTAGTCTTTTCTGCAAAAACTACTGATATAATGAAGAAGGATGCAGTACATGGATATAACCAGTGTATGAATTAAATGAATAAATAGTAAGTCAAACTGATCACCCACAGACTAGATGTTATTAAATGATGAAAATTGACCTCTTGACTTCTTAACACTTACAGGGGTATGACTCAATAAAAATGTTCCCAGCCATTCTAGATGATAGATGAGAAAAGCAATGGGATGATGAAGGTATATTATTATTACTATTATTATTACTTGCTAGGCTACAACCCTATTTGGAAAAGCAGGATGCTATAAGCCCAGGGGCTCCAACAGGGAAAATAGACCAGTGAGGAAAGGAAACTTAGGGAAAAACAAAATATTTCAAGAAGAGTAACATTAAATTAAATATCTCTTATATAAACTTTAACAAAACAAGAGGAACAGAAATAAGATAGAATAGTGTGCCGGAGTGTACCCTCAAGCAAGAGAACTCTAACCTAAGAGAGTGGAAGAACAATGGTTTGATTTTGGAGTGTCCTTCTCCTAGAAGAGCTTCTTATCATAGCTAAAGTCTCTCTTCTACCCACCAAGAGGAAAGTGGCCACTAAATAATTACAGTGCAGTAGTTAACCCCTCGAATTTAGAAGAATTGTTTGCTAATCTCAATGTTGTCAGGTGTATGAGGACAGTGGAGAATATGTAATAAATAGGCCAGACTATTCAGGGAAAATGAACCATAACCAGAGAAGGATCCAATGTAGTACTGTCTGGTCAGTCAAAAGGCCTCATAACTCTCTAGTGGTAGAATCTGAACGGGTGGCTGGTGCCCAGGCCAACCTACTACCTTGTAGTGATAGAAAAGTCAAAGGTGTTAATTGGTGTGGGAACTGCAACAGTAATCAGTTTTATTACCAAGGGAATTCAACATTCTCTGATTGACATTCAAATAATTGGGGATATGGTCATTATTGGGGCATGATTAGTTTGATTCATTATAATAGGGTAGCATACTTAAAATCTGCTGTCATATTTTGACTTTGTGACAGTCTCTGATGTATGCTCTGCTAACAAGGAAGTTGTTTGTCTTCAGATTTCTCACTATACAAGTTTCAACGAGATGAAAACCCGAGCAGATGTTGTTTCCAGTGGATCTGCATCAAATTTCATGAATGTTGAGGTGATTGAAAAAGATGGAGGCTTTTTCAGAAAAGGTAAATATGGTACTAAACATATTTTAGGAAGTTGATGGGTATTATAATTTTCTTGTGGCAATTCTAGTCTTCTTTTTATCAATTGCCACTCTAAAGTAAATCCATGGAATCAACAATATTTGGTAGTCTAGTATTGCCCATAACTTTAACTAGTTTCTAGAATATTTCATTAGCTTAAAATAATTGAACATATAATTATTTTTCCTTAATAAAATTATGCAATCATAAAGAATTATTTGCCAATAAGGACTCTATATCTTAAATTAAATAATCCTAAGTTTAGGAATTACTGTACATTGTAATTATGACTACAGTATCTAAAGAATGGTTAAATTTACATGCTAATGACTCATTTATTGAATTATCTTTTTAAAGGAAAAGTTGGTGACTGGAAAGGCAAATATACTCCAGAACTGGAAGCAAAAATTGATGACTGGGTTAAGAAAAATCTACAAGGTTTTGGTATAAATTTTAAATATGTTACTTGAGGGTTCTGTTTGACAGGTTTTCTTTTAAAGCATGTGTTAAAACAATAACATTAATCTTTATTTAAATAACTGCTTCTTATTCCTAATTAAATATTTGTATCTTATTGCCGGTTGAAGTTGTTGAATGGATTTTAAATGAAAATATAAAAATTTAATGCCCCTGGAAAATATTTGAGATTTTTTAATTAATATGATATTTTAATTATAAAATAAATTTTTGAATATACTTACCCGGTGAATATATAATAGCTGCAACTCTGCGGCTCGACAGAAAACACACTCAAAAAACTCGCGAGCGATCGCTATGAAGGTTGCGGGTGTGCCCACCAGCGCCAACTGTCGGCCAGATACCACTCTTGCATGTAAACAAACCCTTCAATTCTTCTCGTCCCGCTGCGTCTCTATTGGGGAGGAAGGGAGGGTCTTTAATTTATATATTCACCGGGTAAGTATATTCAAAAATTTATTTTATAATTAAAATATCATTTTTAAATATTTAACTTAGCCGGTGAATATATAATAGCTGATTCACACCCAAGGCGGTGGGTAGAGACCAGAGTTAATTAAGTTTACAGCGTATAAGCTAAGAGTTTTTTTGACAGTTATCAATATAACAAAACCAAAATATATAGGTACCTGGTAAGGAAGTTGACTTAGACGATTACTCTGCCTTGTAAGTCTGTCTTCCTCACGGAGCCCAGCGATCCTCTTAGGATGCTGAAAGACTCCCAGGAGCTGAAGTATCAAGGGCTGCAACCCATACAACAGGACCTCATCAAACCCCTAATCTGGGCGCTCTCAAGAAATGACTTTGACCACCCGCCAAATCAACCAGGATGCGAAAGGCTTCTTAGCCTTCCGAACAACCCATAAAACAATATTAAAAACATTTCAAGAGACAGATTAAAAAGGATATTGGAATTAGGGAAGTGTAGTGGTAGAACCCTCACCCACTACTGCACTCGCTGCTACGAATGGACCCAGTGTGTAGCAGTCCTCGTAAAGAGTCTGGACATCTTTCAAGTAAAATGACGCGAACACTGACTTGCTTCTCCAAAAGGTCGCGTCCATGATACTTTGCAGAGATCTATTTTGCTTGAAGGCCACGGAGGTTGCTATAGCTCTAATCTCGTGCGTCTTAACCTTAAGCAAAGATCGGTCTTCCTCACTCAAGTGGGAATGGGCTTCTCGTATTAAAAATCTGATAAAATATGACAAAGCATTCTTTGACATAGGTAAGGATGGTTTCTTAACCGAACACCATAACGCTTCAGATTTACCTCGTAAAGGCTTAGTACGAACTAAATAGAACTTAAGAGCTCTAACGGGACATAATACTCTCTCTAGTTCGTTGCCTACGATCTCTGATAAGCTAGGAATATCAAAAGATTTAGGCCAAGGACGAGAAGGCAGTTCATTCTTGGCCAGGAAACCAAGTTGAAGAGAACAAGTGGCTTTTTCTGTCGAAAAACCGATGTTCTTGCTGAAGGCATGAAGCTCACTGACTCTTTTAGCCGAGGCCAAGCACACCAGGAAAAGAGTCTTAAGAGTGAGATCCTTCAGGGAGGCTGAATGTAAAGGCTCAAACCTGTCTGACATGAGGAACCTTAGGACCACGTCTAAGTTCCATCCAGGAGTAGCCAAACGACGTTCCTTAGAAGTCTCAAAAGACTTAAGGAGATCTTGTAGATCTTTATTGTTGGAAAGATCTAAGCCTCTATGCCGGAAGACCGAAGCCAACATGCTCCTGTAGCCCTTGATCGTGGAAGCTGACAGGGAGCGAACCCTTCTCAGGTATAAGAGAAAATCAGCGATTTGGGCTACAGAGGTACTGGACGAGGATACAGATACTGACTTGCACCAGTCTCGGAAGATTTCCCACTTCGATTGGTAAACTCTAATGGTAGAAGCTCTCCTCGCTCTTGCAATCGCACTGGCTGCCTCCTTCGTAAAGCCTCTAGCTCTAGAGAGTCTTTCGATAGTCTGAAGGCAGTCAGACGATGAGCGTGGAGGCCTTGGTGTACCTTCTTTACGTGGGGCTGACGTAACAGGTCTACTCTTAGAGGAAGACTTCTTGGAAAGTCTACCAGCCATCCAAGTACCTCGGTGAACCATTCTCTCGCGGGCCAGAGGGGAGCAACTAACGTCAACCTTGTCCCTTCGTGAGAGGCGAATTTCTGCAGTACCTTGTTGACAATCTTGAATGGTGGGAATGCATATAGGTCTAGGTGAGACCAATCTAGGAGAAAAGCGTCTATATGTATTGCTGCTGGGTCTGGGACTGGAGAGCAATAGATTGGAAGCCTCTTGGTCATCGAGGTTGCAAAGAGGTCTATGGTGGGTTGACCCCAAGTCGCCCAAAGCCTCTTGCACACGTCCTTGTGGAGGGTCCATTCTGTAGGAATTACCTGACCCCTCCGACTGAGGCAATCTGCTAAGACGTTCAAGTCGCCCTGGATAAACCTCGTTACCAGGGAGATGCCTCGATCTCTTGACCAAATGAGCAGGTCCCTTGCGATCTCGTACAGTGTCAGGGAGTGGGTGCCTCCTTGCTTGGAAATGTAAGCCAAGGCTGTGGTATTGTCCGAGTTGATCTCCACCACTTTGTTTCGAAGGAGACTTTCGAAGTTCATCAAGGCCAGGTGGACTGCCAAAAGCTCCTTGCCGTTGATGTGCATGCTCCTCTGACTTGAGGTCCACAGACCTGAGCATTCCCGACCGTCCAGGGTCGCACCCCAACCCAAATCCGATGCGTCTGAGAATAGAACGTGATTTGGTTTCTGAACTGCTAGGGGAAGTCCCTCTCTTAGACTGATATTGTCTTTCCACCAATTCAGGCATGCCTTTACTGTTTCGGAAATCGGGATTGAGACCGCCTCTAGCGTCTTGTCCTTTTTCCAGTGAAAAGCTAGATGAAACTGGAGAGGTCGGAGGTGTAGCCTTCCTAGCGAGACAAACTGCTCCAGGGATGATAGAGTTCCTACTAGACTCATCCAATTCCTGACTGAGCAACGTTCTCTCTTCAACATCCTTTGGATTACGAGCAGGGCTTGATCTATTCGGGGGGCAGACGGAAAAGCCCGAAAAACTGGACTGCGAATCTCCATCCCTAAATACAGTATAGTTTGGGATGGAATCAGCTGTGACTTTTCCATGTTGACCAAAAGTCCCAATTCCTTGGTCAGATCCAATGTCCAATTGAGATCCTTCAGACAGCGATGACTGGACGAGGCTCTGAGAAGCCAGTCGTCCAAGTAAAGGGAGGCTCGGATTCCCGATAAATGGAGGAATTTTGCCACATTCCTCATAAGCCTCGTAAACACGAGAGGAGCAGGACTTAGGCCAAAGCACAGGGCCCGAAACTGGTACACCACATTGTCGAAAACAAACCTCAGAAAAGGTTGGGAATCTGAGTGAATGGGGATGTGGAAGTATGCGTCTCTTAGGTCGAGCGAGACCATCCAGTCTCCCTTTCTGACCGCTGCTAAGACTGATTTCGTGGTCTCCATGGTGAACTTTGTCTTCGTGACAAAGACGTTCAGAGCACTGACGTCTAGCACCGGTCTCCAACCTCCTGTCTTCTTCGGTACTAGGAAGAGACGGTTGTAAAACCCCGGTGATTGAAGGTCCGAGACTTTGACCACCGCTCCCTTCTCTAGCAAAAGAGACACTTCTAGTTTCAGGGCTTGTCTCTTTGATTCCTCTCGGTAATTGGGAGAGAGATCGATGGGGGAAGTCGCTAGAGGAGGTTTGTGTACAAATGGAATTTTGTACCCCTCTCTGAGCAACCTCACAGATTGTTGGTCTGCGCCTCTCTTCTCCCAGGCTCGCCAGAAGTTCTTGAGTCTGGCACCTACTGCTGTCTGAAGCTGCGGGCAGTCAGACTCTGCCACGTGAGGACTTGGCTCCTTTCCTCTTTCCTCTCTTTCCTTCGGCACGAGTACTTCCCCTGCTGGGAGCTCTGCCACGAAAGGGCGGAATAAACCTGGACGCTGGAGTGTCTATCCTTGGTCTAGCAGAAAAGGAAGTCGAAGGAGTCCCTTTGCGAGCAGAGGACGCTACCAAGTCATGGGTGTCCTTCTGCACGAGCGACAAAGCTATGTCCTTAACCAAAAGTTCAGGGAACAAAAACTTCGATAAGGGGGCAAAGAGTAGCTCAGATCTTTGACAGGGAGTAACTCCTGCCGACAGAAAAGAGCAAAGAGACTCTCGCTTCTTAAGGACTCCTGAAGTAAACAAGGAGGAGAGCTCATTGGATCCATCGCGGATGGCTTTATCCATGCAGGACATAAAGAGTAAGGAGACATCTCTATCAGCTGATGAGATTTTCCTACTTAAGGCTCCCAAACACCAGTCAAAGAAGTTGAAAACTTCAAAAGCTCTAAAAATGCCTTTCAGTAGATGGTCAAGGTCCGAGGATGACCAACTAATCTTCGAGCGTCTCATGGCTAGGCGGCGGGGAGAGTCTACAAGGCTTGAGAAGTCGCCCTGGGCAGAGGCAGGGACTCCCAAGCCGAGAACTTCTCCCGTGGCATACCAGACGCTCGATCTAGACGAGAGTTTAGATGGGGGGAAGGCAAAGGCCGTCTTCCCTAAACTCCTCTTGGTTTCCAACCAATCGCCTAAAAGCCGTAAAGGTCTCTTGGACGAGCGAGAGAGTACAAGTTTTGTAAAGGCTGGCATGTCAGCAGGTACGCCTAAAACAAACTCAGACGGCGGCGAACGAGGAGCCACAGAGACAAAGTGTTCGGGAAACAACTCTTTAAAAATGAGCATGACTTTCTTAAAGTCCATAGATGGCGGAACTGCTCTTGGTTCATCAATATCTGAAGGATGATCCTCAGGCTGAGGGTCAGCAACGTCCTCATCCGAAAGTTCCTCATCTGACAACTGATGAGAAACAAGCAAAGGGGTTGGCAATGCTTGACACACAGAGTCCACCCGCACTGGTGCATAAGTGGCGGACCAGGACGCAGTGTCCTGTAACTGCTTGACAGTCTGGGAACTGTCAACAACAACAGGTGCGTGAGGACGCACAGCGTCCACCCGAGACTGCTTAGACCGCCTAGTCTGAGCAGTCAACACAACTCTAGGTTGCGGAAGTTGACGCTCAGCGTCAAAACAAGTCAACTCCGATGGTTGGCGAACGTCCTGAACGTCACCAGGCGCATCAGCAAGTTGCCTAACGTCCAAATGCGGCTGAAAATCCACACGAGATCGCATTGAGTGTGGTTCTACCCCAACTGCTTGACGTGACTTGGCTACACCAGCGTCAACAGGACGCACAAATGAACGTTTGGGTGGCTGAAGGCCAGGATCTCGATGAGATAAACGGCTAGGCTCAACGGAAACCTTATCGGCATTGTAGTCTTCCATAAGGGACGCAAGCTTAGACTGCATGTCCTGCAGTATAACCCATTTTGGGTCCACGGGAATGGGTGCGGTAACCGACGGGGTTAGCGTCTGAGACGGCACAACTTTGCCTTGCTTAGGCGGCGAGCAGTCATCCGATGACTGCAACGGGTCCGAACTGTCCCAATGACTACATCCAGGATGTTGGACCTGTCCTGAAGGGACCGACTTCCGTTTAAGAGGCCTAGAAACCTTGCTCCACGGTTTCTTGCGTGAAAAGCCTTCGGAAGACGAGGAAAAAATGGGCTCTCTCGTCTTATGGTAGGGGCGATCTTGGTGAGATACGCCTGATACCATAGAGGGAACGTCTGTTCGCTGATCAAGGCCTCTCGAACCCATAAGTCGTACGACATTACTTCTCCCCTGGGCTTGGGAGGTTGCAAGAGGTCCCGGACTAGGTGAACGACAGGCACGAACAGACGAACCCTCGGTCGCAACACTGTTCATAACACTTTGCGCACTAATCACTTTCCCACTTTCCGCCGTGGCACTATGACACTTAAGTTCCTTCACGTCAGCCATGAGTTGATTACGATCAGTTGCTAACGCTTCAACTCTTTCCCCCAAGGCATGAATAGCACGTAACATGTCTTGCATAGACGGTTCCTGAGTGCTAGAAGGGGGGTTAGGAACAAGCACTACAGGGGAAGGATTAGGTTCAGGGGCATGTGGAGAGGAAAAATCTACAGACCTAAATGAACTCCTCCTTACCCTATCTCTCTCTAGTCTACGTGCATATTTATCGTATTCGAGCCAATCGAATTCCGAAAGGCCCACGCATTCCTCACACCGATCTCCCAATTGACAGGTTTACCCCGACAATTGGAACAAACAGTATGTGGGTCGAGAGAAGCCTTTGGAAGACGCCTATTACAGTCCCTAGCATTACACTTTCGAAATATAGGTACTTGAGAAGGGTCAGCCATTTTGAATTAGTCAAAGAAAATTCCAAAAACAATCCAAGTCATCAACAAATAATCTGATTCAATAAAGAGTTCAAGAGTTTATGTTGAGGAAAAACACCTGCACTGCGAAAGCTCAAACCAAAATGAAGTACTTCACCAAATATGTTGAGAAAACTCCAGGTTCTACAGCGAGTAAGAATACGTCTTGTCGTCAACGTCGACAGAGAAGAATTGAAAGGTTTGTTTACATGCAAGAGTGGTATCTGGCCGACAGTTGGCGCTGGTGGGCACACCCGCAACCTTCATAGCGATCGCTCGCGAGTTTTTTGAGTGTGTTTTCTGTCGAGCCGCAGAGTTGCAGCTATTATATATTCACCGGCTAAGTTAAATATTTAAAAATACTGTTTTATTACCTAGTGTTACAGAGAAATTGGATCACCCATTTAATTTATCTTATTGTGTCAACTTGTCTCATGGCTGTCCTTTGCTTGCTGAAATTTAGGATTTTTTAATTAGGATATTATTACCTAGTGTTGGAGAGAAATTGGATCACCCATTTAATTCATCTTTGTCAACTGGTCTCATGGCTGTCCTTTGCTGGCTGGTTTCGTTACGAGTCTAAAACACAAATATGACTCTGGACTTGATTACTTTTGTTTTGAATACACAATAAGAATACAATGTACTATGCAACAGCAACAGGAAATCCATTTCTACTTCTCAGTGAGGCTCATAAAACAAGTCCAAGTAATTAAGTTGAGGAACTCCAGAAGCAATTTTCACTGAGCAAGAATGTGTACAGAACAGTTTCATGTACACACAATAAAATTACGACTTATGTTAAGGGAGCTTTCCACCAGGAAGCGTTAACTGTAGAAGCCAGGAGACTCGACTTGAACAAATTCAAGCGCATTCTTCTCCAACATCCCTTCTACTTCTGTTCAGAAGGACAGGACTTTCAGCGATGTTGGAGTGTCGGATGAGAACTCTATTGGTAAGTGAGATAGGGGGGAGAGGTCAACGGTCCTGAAAGGGTAAGTAACTGTCCAGAAGGACACTCGTTACCCATGGCTGGGCCCCGTGTCTTTGCCAGGTTTCCCAATAGCATGACAGGTATCCCCCTACTCTCGTCAGAGGGAGAGGTGGAATGCAAGCATCGGTGTTTCCTTCTCCCTCTCTTCCTGAAAAACCAGGATGGGTGGCTTGAAAGAGCTGTGCATACAAAGGCTCCTTTCTAGAAGTTGTGGGTGTCCGTCAAGCTGCAGAGGAGATGAGGCAAGATTTTGTTAGCCCAGCTGGATTCGAGTGTTCTTGGATCCACTGATCTGATCGTCAACTCGATCCAGAGACAAAACAATTAGATCTGACCAGGGCAGCTCCATGGAGGACTTTGACCCTTGTGGGACATTAAAGAGCCAATCTATGATTGAGATTCTCCCTGAAGGAAGTGCCGAGGTCGCCTCTCCTAGACTGCTCCACTCACAGATGAGTATAAGGATGTCTACGAAGGAACACCAACTCCTCTGTCGACACTGGTCTAAGATCTGGTGCCTTAGGGGGCAGACGAATCCTGAGTGCCCTCATACTGAACCAGGGTTGAGGGTACAGCAATTTGCTCCAGTGATTCATTCTCCCCCATGAATATTGGGAACATTATGGGGGCTAATGATATCCCAGGAAGGCCGACTACAGGTAATCATGACATAGACTGAAGGAGCAACTTGTATGCTTCCTTCTTCTGACTTGGGCATAGGGGACGGCCATGGCATCCTTGACAGCTTCGAGTGGTGCCATCCTCTGAACTTACTCTACTGATGTATCATGAGTTGAGGGAGGATCAGTAGTCCAACGTCAACGTTAATCGGGGAACAGAAAGTGTTGACCTAAGTGGAAGGGTGGGGGTTCTCATCTGCTCTCACCCCTTGTTAATTGCCTCGTCAAGAATTTCAATGGCTGTTCAAGATCATGGACAGAAGACGTACCTCTACTTGAAGCATGAAAGATTTGAATACGCAAGTAAACAAATGAGATTGTTTCAGAGAGCTTACTTCAGCAAGTGGAGGGATATTAGGTTCCAGACTACCTACTCGGCTTTATGCCTCACAGTCTAGTTATTGAAATGAGAGAATAGAATTGCAAGAAGGTGAGGGTTTTGCAGCAGAAAGGTCTAAACTAAATAAAGAATTTGAGACTCTATGATAGGATCTCCAATCTGTAACTGGCTGTGCACTGTCAGAAGTCTTGCTGAATGGAATGCTTTCACCTTCAGATCCAACTTCAGAAGTTGGATTATGGTTAGAAATAAAGAAGCTTAGTTCAGAATTACCTATAATTGAAGACTCCTTACCCTTCTGAAATTTTCAAAAGGAGGCTAAAAAGTTAGAAGCTTTTGATGCTTACCATTATCAAAATGATTTGTTAAGTGCTGTATTGGAGTTTGGTGCATTATTATTGTCATCACCGCTATAATCAAATAGCCTACTCTTCTCAAGATTTTCCCAACTAAAAAAAAACTTTTTTTTTTGTGGTTTGAACTCTTTAAATTGGTCAGCAACCATAGAAACAAACTTTTACATAAGAGGAACATTGAGGTTTTACACTCAAATTGGTTACTTAAATCACAACGATAACGATAATGTGGATCATGATCGCAAAGAAACTATCCATTAGAACACTATGCAGCAGTTATTAGCAAATCAGGAAAACTTCTTTAAACACTTTAAAAGAAATTTAAATTGAACAATCTTGAGTTCTGGGCTATTGTCACACTGAAGGTGACAAACGGACTGAAAGTCAAAGGTTTTGTGGCAGGCCGAAGCTTTTGATTCTTGCCATTAATTGTTAGCTTGTCTTATTACTTTACTCGCGACGTAAGTAATTGGAAAATTTATTAGTTTAAGGGGTTAGATGATAAAACCGAGCTTCCAGAAAGTAATATGAAAATCACAAGTACAGAAATAACAATTTTTATTACTGTATCAAAATTTAATTTGTTCCAACACGGAGTACTTACCTCAAACTACTTTCTTAGGAGTACCTGGGATCTCCTCCTATCCGACCAGAGTTTTGTGTAGTTTACCCTACTTCCGTTTTCTGTGAGGGCTAACCTCAGGCGGATGGATACGTGCCCTGAGGCTAAGCCCGGGTCAGGAAGCGTGCTAGCTTGGGTCTCGACCCTTAGTAAGTTCTCTGGTCGCATCGCGATATCATCTCGACGCTCTCCTTATCTCAGTGCGACCCTTTGTGTCCCCGACCCCTTTTGTGTCCCACATGGTCTTCACGCGGTATCCCCGTGCTTTCCCTTTGTGTCACCACCGTCTCGAGCGTTAACCTTGTGCTTTCCCTTTGTGTCACCACCGTCTCGAGCGTTAACCTTGTGCTTTCCCTTTGTGTCCCCACCGTCTCGAGCGTTAACCTTGTGCTTTCCCTTTGTGTCACCACCGTCTCGAGCGTTAACCTTGTGCTTTCCCTTTGTGTTCCTGCGGTCTCACGTGTTAATCTTGTGCTTTCTTATTCTTTCCCGCTGCGATCCTGTGTCTTGCGGCGTATTGCTAGTGCGTGATGGAGCATCCCCGCCGTTGTCCTGGGCCTATGGCCGGGAAGTCGTGTGGTGCGTTCCTGTCCAAGCCGGAGGTAGATCCTCACTCCTTGTGCTCGTCGTGTTGGGGCAGAGCGTGTTCTCCGTCGGACACGTGCCCAGAGTGTGAATCGTGGAGTGAAATACAGTGGGTACGGTTTGGTACGAAGAAGAAGTCTTCCAAGAGGTCGCCCAAGAAGGCTAGCACCTCTTCTCCCTTGACGTCACCAGGAGAGCCTCCGGAAAGTTTCTCTACCACCTTCCCCTATCCAGAGTAGGGGACGAGGTAAGTCTGTTGCAGGGAAGAGGCCAGTGGGTCTTCCCCAGGAGTCTGTTATTCATGATAGTGGGGTAGCAGCTTCATTCCAGGCTAGCGGGGGGCCTGAAGGTGAGTTTAGTGGGGGTTCCAGAGACGGTGCCCTGGTGCTTGCGGGTCACGTCTCATCGGATGACCCCATGTGGAGTAAAAATGTCCCTGCCTCTTCGCCCGCATCATGGGCATGTTTTTCAGGTACCTCAGCAGCTGAAGGCGCCCCCGAGAAGGAAGTCTCACCCCCGTCAGATTACCTCGAATGGGTACCTCCGTGGACGCCCTGCAGGTCCCTGTTGAGGTTGGAGGAAGGCCTCCAAACCTGGTTCCCCGACGTAGGGCGCCCACGCTCTCCCCCAGCGCCGCCGTCTTCACTTCCAGATGTGTTTCTCCAGCCCACGCCTTCCGTGGTCCATCAGGTCGTTCAGCCGCCGTCTCTTCATGCCCCTGCACCACAGACGAGCTACGGAGACTCTTCAGATTTGTCGGTAGCAGCGGCCTCCAATTCCTCGGAAGGTGAAGACCGGAAGAAACCCCGTCGGAGGCGTGAGAGGTCCCGGAGGAAGCATTCCCATTCTCGCTCATGCTCCAGGTCTCGCCACGGAAGACGATGATCCAGGTCCCCAAGGAGGAAATTCAGGAGGAGTAGTTCGCCGGGGGAAGAATGGGTAGTCATTCCCCGTAGTAAGCTCGTCGACTTTACTTCGGTCCCGAGCACTTAAGGTTGGCGCCCTAGAGACAGGTCCCCGGAGAGGTTCACCTCCAG
This sequence comes from Palaemon carinicauda, assembly GCF_036898095.1. NCBI lineage: Eukaryota > Metazoa > Arthropoda > Malacostraca > Decapoda > Palaemonidae > Palaemon > Palaemon carinicauda. The sequence continues at coordinate 24,217,393 of NC_090738.1, read as the reverse complement.
CCACAAGCTCGAACCTCGGAGGGACTCGGCCTCGCTGACCTCATCGGACAGGCGTAAGACCGCGAAGGTCCCGACTCAATCCGCCCAGCGGAGGGAGTCGCCCCTTCGGTCGGGCAGCCTCGTCTTATCCTCCAAAGTAGCGCCTCAGCAACGGGAGATGGAGAGACGGCTTCCTCCGTCGGGCAAGCCCACGGAAGCCTGGTCCTCCACGACAAAGGACAGACCTAGGACGGAGGCCCTCGCCGCCACAGCAATGCCCGTCCTGCGTCTGGAACCTCATACGGAGGCCCCGTCGGTTTAGCTCCATCTAGAGAGGCAGGCCACCAGACGGAGGACGCGGACGACAACTTAGATGGCGCAGCAGCGGAGGACTCAGCATATAGGAGGGTGATCGGGCTCATTAGGAGGCACCACAGGATAGAGGAGCCCGAACCCTTCACCGAAGATGCCTGGCACTCTAGCCTCAATAGGCTAATGGAAGCCCCCGTCCAGCAAAGACCTTCGTTAGCTCTTCCGGTGGCCAGGGACGTGAGGCTCGGTAGAGCTCACATCAACAAGATCGTAGCTAAAAATGCAGAGGCCCCCAAATCACAGAGTTCCTCAAAGTTGTTACAGGGCCTGAGGTCCCAGAGCAAATTTTACCTGCCAGAAGGACAGCGGCCAGGGGCCTGCAAGATGGAAGCCTCCCTCGAAGTATTAGGCCAAGGAGCACCGGAAGACAGAGCCTCGACAGCTCCAGTCTGCTTCTCCCAGTCAGAGGCGACGATGATGGAGATGGGTAAGGACCTAGCCAACGTCGCCTCCTGGCTGGACTGGTGGGCGTCCGCCCTCGTAGGAATCCAGTCCTCCTACGACCTCTCAGTCCCGGGGAATCAGGCTTTACTGAAGGAGCTGATTATCTCGGGAGGTAGAGCGCTTAAGTTCTTATCCTACCAGTCCCTAGCCCAATCAGCCAACTGGGTTCTTCGTAGGAGGGACACTGTCCTAAATAAGATGACCAGGAGGATTCTGGACAGGGAAGCGAGGGCCCTGAGGAGCCTGCCCCTGTGGGATGATGCTCTCTTCCCCTTGAAGGCAGCAGAGGAGATCATGGAAAAGGTCCAAAAACGTAAAGACGTGGGTGAACCCAAACCCCAGTCACTGCGGAGACCCATCCACAGAAGACCTCCGCCAGATGTTCCTCCTCCTCCTAGGGCCTCGCCTAGCCAGCCCAGGAGAGACGCCCCAACAGCTTCTTGGTCGCAGCCTTCGCAGCCCTCCCGTAGGAGAGCAGCTGCAGCCCCGGCCTCCTTTAGGACTTCATACGCGGCCTCCAGGAGAGGACGTACAAGTCGATCCTCCAGAAGGAGATGGGGAGAGAGGCCCCCTACTCCTGCCCAAGCCTCAGGTGGGGGGATGCCTCAGACATTTTTGGCAAGCATGGAAGAACCACGGGGCAGACCCGTGGACAGTAACAGTATTAAAGGAAGGGTAGAGATTACCATTCCTAGCAGAACCCCCCCCCTTAATTCCAGATCTTCGGGCGGAGTGGTTAGTTCCCAAGAACCCCTTGAAGAGGACGGCCTTGCAAGAGGAAGTATCAGCGATGCTGGCGAAGGGAGCGTTGGAAACAGTACAAAAACCGAGCCCGGGCTTCTACAGTCGGCTCCTCCTAGTGGAGAAGGCAATGGGAGGCTGGAGGCTGGTCATAGACCTCTCAGCCCTCAAGTTTGTGTGCAAGACCGACTTCAAGATGGACACCCCAAAGTCGGTCCAGGAGTCCTTGAGGGAAGGGGACTTCATGATGTCCATAGACCTCAAGGATGCATATTTCCAAATTCCAGTTCACCCCTCCAGCAGGAAGTACCTTCGGGTGAAATGGGGTGCCCAGACAGTGCAGTTCAAGTCCCTCTGCTTCGGACTGTCCACAGCACCACAGGTCTTCACAACAGTCTCAGTTTGGGCGCACGAACGGGGCATCCGCCTGATTCGTTATCTAGACGACTGGTTGCTGCTTTCATCCTCGGAGGTAGTCCGCCTGATTCGTTATCTAGACGACTGGTTGCTGCTTTCATCCTCAGAAGTAGTACTGAGGGAACAAGTCGCGGAGCTACTGCAATTCTGCAAGGTTCTGGGCATCACCATCAACCTGGAGAAGTCTCATCTGTCGTCACCAGGATGACCTACCTCAGGATGGTCCTAGATTCCCGTTTGGTGAGAGCCTTTCCCTCGGGGGAGAGGTTGAACAACTTGGACCAGATCCTCCGCCCCTTCATATCGGGACAGCCCAGGAGGGCGAAGGACTGGCAGAGGTTAATAGGCCACCTCGTATTATTGGAGAAACTGGTTCCCCAAGGGAGGCTCAAGCTCAGAAATGTCCAATGGAATCTGAAGGAACTCTGGAACCAAAAGAATTCCCCCCACAAGTTGGTTCCCATTCTCCTGGAAACGAAGGAACTCCTGGAATGGTGGCAAGACCGAACGAACACCCTCAAGGGGATGCCCTTCGCAGCCGAGCCCCCCGAAATGCTCCTGTTCAGACGCGTCCAAGGAGGGGTGGGGTGCCCATCTCCTCGGAAGGTCAGCAAGAGGCAGTTGGACAGAGGTAGAGAAGGCCCAACACATAAACGCCCTAGAGATGAGGGCAGTTCGAAGGGCGTGCCTGCAGTTCGTCAATCTGCTCCGGGGAAACACCGTGGCACTGATGTGCGACAACGCCACGGTGGTGGCATACGTAAAGAAGCAGGGAGGACTGAAATCGAGGGAGTTGTGCGATCTCACATTGGAACTTCTGGATTAGGCCGAGTCAGAGCAGATCACAATCACAGCGAGGTTCATTCCAAGAAAAAGGAACGTCCTGGCCGACGGCCTCAGCAGGATGGGACAAGTGGTAGGAACCGAGTGGTCCCTGCACCCAGAGGTAGCCAAGCTCATCATCCAGAAATGGGGCTCGCCAGTGATGGATCTCTTCGCAACAAGACTGAATGCTCAACTCCCCATATTCTGTTCTCCTGTCCCGGACCCAAAGGCGGCGTTAGAGGACGCCTTCCAACATCCCTGGGACAATCTAGACGTATACGCCTTCCCCCCTTTCGCAATGCTCAGACAAGTGCTCAACAGGGTAAGGTGGGCCCACAACCTGAGGATGACTTTGGTAGCGCCCTGGTGGCCGGAGAGAGAGTGCTTCGCGGACCTAAAAGAACTAGCGTGCCTTCCGCCGTGGCCTCTCCCGGACAGACTGGACCTTCTCCGGCAGCCCCACTTCCAAAGGTTCCACGAGAACCCTCGGTCCCTCCGCCTTCACGCGTGGAGGTTATCAAGCGTCTCCTGAGGAAGGAAGGCTATTCAGCAGGAACGGCAGAAAGGATGTCTGGATATCTGAGGCGTTCATCGGCAGCGGTATATCAAGCTAAGTGGGCCACTTTCACGAAGTGGTGCTTCTCCAGGAACATCAAGCCCCTGAGGGCCTCCATTCTGGAGATTGCGGACTTCATGGTATACCTCAGGGACGTGGTCGGTATGTCTATTTCAGCCATCAAGGGAGTCCGTGCAGCCTTAGGCCAAGTCTTCCTCCTGAAAGGCATCGATCTGGGGTCCTCGAGGCATATCTCGATGCTCATCAGGAGTTTCGAGCAAGCGTGCCCCACTCAAGCCGTCAGAGTGCCGCAGTGGGATGTGGCGAGGGTCCTAAAGGTGTTAAGTGAACCCCCGTTCGAACCCTTGAAAGACATCGTGGACAGGGATCTCACCCTCAAGACTGTTTTTCTGCTGGCGATGGCCTCAGCAAAAAGGGTGGGCGGGATTCACGGACTGTTTTACGAGGTCTCACACTCGAAGGGCTGGCGTGAGGTTTCCTTCAAGTTCGTCCCGACTTTTGTAGCTAAGACCCAGAATCCAGCAGTTTGGGATCCCAGATTCGAGGGCTTCTCTATACCAGCAATTCCTCGTTCAGACAACCCGAAGGACTTAAAGTTGTGCCCTATCAGAGCCGTAAGGAAATACCTGGAGAGGACGGCTAGACTCCGCCCTGGTATCAAGAGCCTTTTCGTCTCCAGAGGTCCAGTGAAAAAGCCGGTCTCGAAGAACACTATATCCTTCTGGCTGAGACAGTTGATTATCAGGGCTTATAGTAGGGTGGGCGTTCCCCTGCCGGGTAAACCCAGGACCCACGACATTAGGGGTCTATGTACCTCCTTAGCTTTCGAAAAGAACATGGCAGTGGGTCAGATCCTTAAAGCTGGCACCTGGGCTAACCAGTCTACCTTCACGGCTCACTACCTGAAGGAATGCTCGAGGAAGTCCCTAGACGGGTTCTCAATAGGAACAGTCATCTCCGCGCTCCAAGCAATTTAACGGCATAGCCCAAGGTCAATCACGGGTAGTAAGACCAAGAGGCACAGGTTCATTTCCCTAAACCCCCTTGCTCTTCCTTCCCTCCTCTTCCACTTGAAGATAGTCTCAGGTAGCCCCTGAACCAGCTCTCAAGACACGTGATCATCGAAAAGACATGTATCCGAGGAATTCTTGCACAATTGAGTTACTTAGACACTAACATGAGCTCTTTGTGTAGTTTCTCCTATGTTTTGTTTTCTGATCAGCTCTGAACCTAGCCCCCTATCTAGGTTCCACTCATCCTGCTTAGCTAGGTCTATGGGTTGAGAAGGACACTCCCACCTCCTAAAGTGTAAGTCTCCTAAGAAAGTAGTTCGAGGTAAGTACTCTGTGTTGGAACAAATCACAAATTTTAAGTAATTTGTATTTTTCCTAACAGTACTTACCTCGAACTACTTTCGGGTAATGGCCCACCCTTCCTTCCCCGAGTGTCTTACTGACCCTTTAGGTAACTAAGCAACCAAGAACTTACTGAGGGTCGAGACCCAAGCTAGCACGCTTCCTGATCCGGGCTTAGCCTCAGGGCACGTATACATCCGCCTGAGGTTAGCCCTCACAAAAAACGGAAGTAGGGTAAACTACACAAAACTCTGGTCGGATGGGAGGAGATCCCAGGTACTCCTAAGAAAGTAGTTCGAGGTAAGTACTGTTAGGAAAAATACAAATTACTATTTTGTGTGATCCTCTTCTTAATTACTTTATCCACCACCCTCTCGGAGAGGAAGAGAGAGAGAATGTTTTGAGTATTTATGGCAATTTTGATAAGTGACCAATAAACGGATTTTGAGCGTAGCAAAATATCTATTTTTGGGTGAGATAGCCATGTCGTCCTGATGGAAGGTTCCTATAAGTAGCTTCCCAAGGGATATTTGACTACAGTGATATTCCCAGAGAACTTACCTTTAGGTCTCCAGAATTCTAACTCCTGGCGCGAATATCCTTAAAATTTCTCCTAAGGATATCGCATAAATCAGGGGACGTATATATTGATACGAGACACAGCAATCTTCACCCCGAATAGCCTTTTCGCTTCGAGGGGGAGAGTGGCAAAAATAGAAGGGGAGCCGTTATCAAGGTTACCCTTCCTCTCGTACTACTACGTGTATCTAGATGGCACTGTATATCAACCCAGCGCGCTATTCCTTGTAGCGTTGAGCATGGTGCTCCAGATATAGTAATTTCAGGAGGGATCCAGCCAAGGCCTTTTCTTGTAGAAAAGGAGGGCGGAAATCCGTTGTTGTCCTGATAGAAGCTTACCAGAGAATTATTAGAAAGTACTTTATCTGTGGATTTTTAAAGTGCCTTAACCTCGGGACAATTTTTCCTTGGTCATCCAGACCATTGAGACATATGACGTTACCGTTATACGTCATTACTAATAAGCATAAACCATGTTAGTGCTTCCTGCCCCCTGCAGGGAAGAGTCATACTAGACGTAGGAAAGGAGTCTCAAGGTTTGCATATAACATATGAACAAACATAGCATCAACTACATACAGGTCTCGCTGTATGTATAATCAATTAGAACAAGCATTACCAGATAATGTTTGTAACACGTATAAGAACAAAGGTATTAGCTATACATATTGTTCGTAAGAAATATATGCAGTTTATTAAAGGGTAATCTGATATATTATTTTTGAAAATCAATTGTAGGGCGAAATAAGACCCAAATACACAGTGATAATTCATTGGTAATAAATGACCAACATAGAGCAACAGGTATAACATAACATAATGTTAATAAATGCAATAAGAAACATATCCAACAATCAAAGCAAAGAAAATATTTGTTTTCACCTGAAAGGGAAAAGATAATGCCACTGTAAATCTGAAAATTTGCTAAATTTTCAAATATACATTTCTTTGATATTGAATGTCTATTCACACTGTGTAAGTACATACGGCACAAGTGTTATCTCTGTTTCTTCACCTCGACTAAATAGAACAGTCCTTAGTGTCACCTTGGTGACACTTATTTCAAAGTATTGCACTGAGAGGTGTCAACACCTTCACCCTTTTCATTGATGGTCCCAATCAATTCACTGTTCATCGCAGCACTAGACAACAGGTTTTAGAACACTACCTGCCGCCACCACGAATCGCTCGAGTTCATGCACTTGCTTCGCACAATGCTTGTAGAACACTCTGGATGACTTCCATCTAGTGTATGAGCGAAGACGCTCGAAATCCATATACTGAAAATAGTTCAGTGATGAAGCGATTTTTTTTGGATCATGACCTGCGGGTGTACTGTCAGGATCTGCTCTGCGAATAAAATAGGTGATTTTCGCCCTTAGTTGTTTAAGGGATAGGTTTGATCCTGAGGTTTCTCCTTTAAAGAGCTGTCCTCCCCTGAAGTCTGAAGTTCTTCGAAGATAGACCTTTAGGCACTCCACTGGACACAGCGAGACATCTTCCTTCAGAGGGCAGATTCTCCAGGGACCCCATCTTTTGGTGGGTAGCTCGGTCTTAGCGAGAAATGTTGGATCAGGAAAAATATTCGGTTCTCCCACTTGTGTGAACTGAATATGGCCCTCATCTCTGGATAGGGCCACTATCTATTTCCCTAACTCTGGCCTCTGAGGCTATGCCAAAAAAAAAAAAAAAAAAAAAAAAAATAACTGAGTCAAGTCTTTCAGAGAGCAATCTTCATTGCTCACTGTTGAAGCAAAGTGTAGGACCTTGTCCAAGGCTGCAGGCCTGAGTCCAGCACAAGCCTAGGGATCTTGTTAAAGATTTCGTTTGACAAGTCTACTTGGAAGACGTATACTGTAGCAGAGGTCTAGTCAGATCTGATTTACACGTGGTTATCGTATTGGCTGCCAGACCTTGTTTATGAAGGTGGATAAAGAAGGACAAACAGAAGTCGATTGAGATTTCTTTTGGTCCTTTTGCTTTGACGAAAGCAACCCACTTTTTCCAAGATGATTCATATATTCTTCTGATTGACTTAGACTTATATTCTTCTAAGAAGTCTATTCTGCCTTTCGAGATCCCAAATCTTTTCTTTACTGCTAAGGAGAGAAAGTCATGAGATGAAGGCTTTGGGTTCTCTGTGATGAAGCGAAGACAGTCAACTTGGTCCGGCAGAGGGACCAGCCTCAGCTTCAGTTCCAATACTAGAGGGAACCAGTTGCTTTTTGGCCACTTGGGAGCCACTAGAGCTGCCGTTCCCCGAAAGGATCTCGGCTTGTTGAGGACCTTCATTAAGAGATTGGTTGGAGGGAACAGGTAGATCTGGTTCCATCTGTTCCAGTTGAGGGACATGGCGTCCGTCGCTTCCGCTAGAGGGTCCTCGTATGGGGCCACATAACGAGGTAGCTTCTTGTTGTCGCTCGTCGCGAAGAGGTCGATCTGCAGTTTTTGGACTTGACGTAAGATGAAGGAGAATGAGCCTGCGTCTGGGGACCATTCTGACTATCGGCATGAGCCTGGATAGAGCGTCCGCTGTCACATTGCGGAACCCTTGAAGGTGAACTGCTGATAAATGCCATCTCTTCTTTTCTGCCAGGCGGAAGATGGACAGAATCACTTGGTTGATTTGGGGTGATCTCGAGCCTTGACGATTCAGACATCTCACTATCACCTCGCTGTCAAGGATCAGTATTATATGGGCTGATTTGCGAGGGGACAGTTTCTTCAGCATCAGAAAGACTGCCATGGCCTCCAAAATGTTGATGTGGAAGGTCTTGAATAGAGAAGACCAAGTCCCTTGGACTTTGCGTTGATGGGAGTGACCTCCCCATCCTTCCTTTGAGGCATCCGTATGGATGATGACTGAGGGTAGAGGTGGTTGCAAGGGTACGGTCCTCTTTAGGTTCTTGGCCTTCGACCATGGCTTGAGAAATGATCGTAGTCGGGTCGGTATCGGTCTTCTTAGATCTCTTTGAGCATTTGATGCGTATCTTCTCCAGACTCCTGACGCATCTTTTAGCTGTGCTCTTAGCAATGGGTCTGTCACTGATGCAAACTGGAGAGCCCACAGTACTCTTTCCTGTTGGCGTCTTGAGATCCTGTCGGATTTCAGTAGTCTCTTAACAGATCCTGCTATTTCTCTCCTCTTCCCTGGGGGAATAGAGAGACAGTGTGACTTCAAGTTCCAATGTATTCCTAGCCATTGAAACTCTTGAGCTGGAGATAATAGAGACTTCTTGACGTTGATCTTGAATCCCAGATGTTCCAAGAATTGGATCACTTTCTTGGATGCTTGCATACACTCCGTCCTGGATGCTGCCCACACCAGCCAGTCGTCCAGGTACGCTACTACCTGGACACCTTCTAGGCGTAGTTGTTGAAGGAGTGGAAGTTAGTAAAAAAAATTTTGTTGGGATTGCAAGTGATGTGTGTGGCAAGAAGTTTGTTGGAGGCAGCATGAGGAAGGGCAGTGAATGGTGGAATGAAGGAGTGAAGGTAAAAGTGGAAGTGAAAAAGAGGGCTCTCAAAGAATGGCTGCAGAGTAATAGTATAGAGAAGTATGAAAGATATAGAGAAAAATGTGGAAGTAAAGCGCAAGGTAAGTGAGGCAAAGAGGGCAGCTGACCTGAGGTGGGGTCAGGGATTGGGTCATTCATATGAAGAGAATAAGAGGAAGTTTTGGAAAGAACTGAAAAGAGTAAGGAAGGCTGGCTCAAGAAATGAAGAGACAGTGAAAGATGGAAATAGAAGGTTGTTAAAAGGAGAGGAGGCAAGGGTAAGGTGGGTGGAGTATTTTGAACGTTTACTGAATGTTGAGGATAATAGGGAGGCAGATATAATTGCTGTTGCGGGTGTTGAGGTGCCGGTGATGGGAGATGAGAATGAGAGAGATTACAAGAGAGGAAGTGAGGAGAGCACTAGATGAAACGAGAGTAGGAAAAGCATCTGGTATGGATGGTGTGAGAGCTGAGATGTTGAAGAAAGGAAGTGTGACTGTACTTGAATGGTTGGTGAGATTGTTTAATATCTGTTTTGTGTTGTCAATGGTACCAGTAGATTGGCTTTGTGCGTGTATTGTACCACTATATAAGGGTAAGGGAGATGTGCACGAGTGTTGTAATTCAAGGGGTATTAGTTTGTTGAGTGTAGTTGGAAAAGTGTGTGGTAGAGTACTGATTAACAGGATTATGGATAAAACAGAGAATGCAATCTTAGAAGTACAAGGTGGTTTTAGAAGAGGTAGGGGTTGTATGAATCATATTTTTACAGTTAGGCATATATGCGAGAAATATTTAGCTAAAGGTAAGGATGTGTATGTTGCGTTTATGGATCTGGAGAAAGCGTATGATAGAGTTGATAAGGAAGCAATGTGGAATGTGATGAGGTTATATGGAATTGGTGGAAGGTTGTTGCAAGCAGTGAAAAGTTTCTACAAAGGTAGTAAAGCATGTGTTAGGATAAGAAATGAAGTGAGCGATTGGTTTCCGGTGAGAGTGGGACTGAGACAGGGATGTGTGATGTCACCGTGGTTGTTTAACTTGTATGTTGATGGAGTGGTGAAGGAGGTGAATGCTCCAGTGCTTGGACGAGGATTGAAACTGGTAGACGAGAATGACCATGAATGGAAGGTAAATCATTTGTTGTTTGCGGATGATACTGTACTGGTTGCAGATACGGAAGATAAGCTTGGCCGATTAGTGACAGAATTTGGAAGGGTGTGTGAGAGAAGGATGTTGAGAGTTAGTGGGTAAGAGTAAGGTTATGAGATGTAGTACGAGAATGGAAGGTGGTACGAGGTTGAATGTCATGTTGAATGGAGAGTTACTTGAGGAGGTGGATCAGTTTAAGTACTTGGGGTCTGTTGTTGCAGCAAATGGTAGAGTGGAAGCAGATGTACGTCAGAGAGCGAATGAAGGATGCAGTGTTGGGGGCAGTTAAAGGAGTAGTAAAAAATGGAGGGTTGGCCATGAATGTAAAGAGAGTTCTGTATGAGAAAGTAATTGTACCAACTGTGATGTATGGATCGGAGTTGTGGGGATTGAAAGTGACGGAGAGACAGAAATTGAATGTGTTTGAGATGAAGTGTCTAAGTATGGCTGGTGTATCTCGAGTAGATAGTGTTAGGAACGAAGTAATGAGGGTGAGAACGGGTGTAAGAAATGAGTTAGCAGCTAGAGTGGATATGAATGTGTTGAGGTGGTTTGGCCATGTTGAGAGAATGGAAAATGGTTGTCTGCTAAAGAAGGTGATGAATGCAAGAGTTGACGGGAGAAGTACAACAGGAAGGCCAAGGTTGTGGTGGATGGATGGAGTGAAGGAAGCTCTGGGCGATAGGAGGATAGATGCGAGAGGCAAGAGAGCGTGCTAGAAATAGGAATGCATGGCGAGCGATTGTGACGCAGTTCCAGTAGACCCTACTGCTTTCTCCGATGCCATGGATGACCACGGAGGTAGCAGCAGTAGGAGATTCAGCATTATGAAGCTTCTTCTGTGGTGGATAATGCGGAAGGGTGGGCTGTGCCACCCTAGCAGTACCAGCCGAACTCGGTTGAGTCCCTTGTCAGGGTGAGAGGAACATAGAGAGGAGACGTTCCCTTTTTTGTTTCATTTGTTTGATGTCGGCTACCCCCTAGAATTGGGGGAAGTGCCTTGGTATATGCATGTCTGTATCAATGAATACAATATAAATTTCTATCCAGCATGATCTATTTTGAGGACTGACAAAATTACTGAAATGAAGACATGTATTTCATAAAACCATCTTTTTAATATACATCCAACTGTAATGTAACATCCTTAATGTAATGAGACATCGAGTTGATTTGATTTAAAAATGTTTGTCATGTGCAACTGGCACTGCCAAGCTATTCGCTACCATGATTATGGTAATTACAAGCCATACTGCAATCCTTGTTGGAAAAACAGAATGCTACAACCCAAACAGTTCCAATAAGAAAAGCAGCCTAAAGGAAATAAACCCAAAGGTAAAGTATAAATCCTATACAGTAGACAAATAACAATAAAATATGAACATGAGTATATACAAATGACTGTAATGATGATTCTTGAAATGGAGAACGGTAAGGAATGCCACAGGGCAACCCGTAAATTTCTATTATGCCCGATCAACAGATCATTGAAAAAAAAAAAGAGCAACTCAACAAAAAAGTTTGCTCAGATATAAATTGAATTCTAACCGGAGACACTGAAAGGCCATCATACAGAAACTATGGCCCAGGCAATGAGTAAAGAACATCTATTTGAATTAGGAGTTTCCTTCTGAAAGAGCTGCTTACCATAGTATTCTCTCTCCTACCCACAGAATATGGGGGAAATACCCATTGAACAGTCACAGTGATAGTTAAAGGTGTAAAATAACATGCTTGGTGTTTTCCTGTGTGCGAGGAGAAGAATCTTGTTTGCAAGACTATTTATTTCAGGTGTAAGCAACAAAGTGAGTTTTACCTAAAGGAGGTTTCAAAATTGAACTTTTTGGGTTAGTCCTTAACAGAACTAATAACCCTTTTTGTGGTAATATCCTAATAGATGATTGGGACATGTTCTTCAAGTACAAGATGCTATCACGACAGTTGACTTACTACAGGTTGAGAATCCTTTAGCCAAAATTTGAGTTTTTGAAAAGAAAATCAGAAAATTCCAGTGCTGAGAAGGTTCCACCAAGTACAGCTGTTCCTTATGTGCCTTACCTATGCCCCATAGTATCACTTTGCTGGTTAGCAGTTGCCATAGTAACTCCCTGTGTTCCTTATTCATTCTGATTACAGACTTTCTATGTGATCCATGGTTCAGAAAATATATAAAATGTTGATAAGCCTTGAGATACGACCATAGCTAAAGGTGAAAAGAAAGATAATTTATGCTCATTTAAAACTGAAAAATGTTATTTTCATTAGTAAAATAAATTTTTGAATATACTTACCCGATGATCATGTAGCTGTCAACTCTGTTGCCCGACAGAAATCTACGGTCGGGATACGCCAGCGATCGCTATACAGGTGGGGGTGTACACAACAGCGCCATCTGTGAGCAGGTACTCAAGTACTTCTTGTCAACAAGAACTCAATTTTCTCCTCGGTCCACTGGTTCTCTATGGGGAGGAAGGGCGGGTCCTTAAATTCATGATCATCGGGTAAGTATATTCAAAAATTTATTTTACTAATGAAAATAACATTTTTCAATATTAATCTTACCCGATGATCATGTAGCTGATTCACACCCAGGGTGGTGGGTGGAGACCAGCATACATGTTAACAAAGAAGCTAAGTATCCCGTATTTCATTTTATTAGTTATTCAAAAATAACATAAAATAAATAAGTACCTGGTAAGGAAGACGACTTGAACCATAACTCTGCCTTTATTAAGTACGTCTTCCTTACTGAGCGTAGCGGTCCTCTTAGGATGCTGAACGACTCTTAGGTGCTGAAGTATAAAGGGCTGCAACCCATACTAAAGGACCTCATCACAACCTCTAACCTCGGCGCTTCTCAAGAAAGAATTGACCACCCGCCAAATCAACAAGGATGCGGAAGGCTTCTTAGCCGACCGTACAACCCATAAAAAGTATTCAAGAGAAAGGTTAAAAAGGTTATGGGATTATGGGAATGTAGTGGTTGAGCCCTCACCTACTACTGCACTCGCTGCTACGAATGGTCCCAGGGTGTAGCAGTTCTCGTAAAGAGACTGGACATCTTTGAGATAGAATGATGCGAACACTGACTTGCTTCTCCAATAGGTTGCATCCATAACACTCTGCAGAGAACGGTTCTGTTTGAAGGCCACTGAAGTAGCCACAGCTCTCACTTCATGTGTCCTTACCTTCAGCAAAGCAAGGTCTTCTTCCTTCAGATGAGAATGTGCTTCCCTAATCAGAAGCCTGATGTAGTAAGAAACTGAGTTCTTAGACATTGGAAGAGAAGGCTTCTTGATAGCACACCATAAGGCTTCTGATTGTCTTCGTAAAGGTTTTGACCTTTTAGATAGTACCTAAGAGCTCTAACTGGGCAAAGTACTCTCTCCAGTTCGTTCCCCACCAAGTTGGACAGGCTTGGGATCTCGAACGACTTAGGCCAAGGACGTGAAGGAAGCTCGTTTTTAGCAAAAAACCGAGCTGCAAGGAACATGTAGCCGTTTCAGATGTGAAAACTATGTTCCTGCTGAAGGCGTGGATCTCACTTACTCTTTTAGCTGTTGCCAAGCACACGAGGAAAAGAGTTTTTAATGTGAGGTCCTTAAAAGAGGCTGATTGGAGAGGTTCAAATCTTGATGACATAAGGAACCTTAGGACCACGTCTAGATTCCAGCCTGGAGTGGACAACCGACGTTCCTTTGAGGTCTCAAAAGACCTAAGGAGGTTCTGTAGATCTTTGTTGGTGGAAAGATCCAAGCCTCTGTGGCGGAAAACCGCTGCCAACATACTTCTGTAACCCTTGATCGTAGGAGCTGAAAGGGATCTTACGTTCCTTAGATGTAACAGGAAGTCAGCAATCTGGGTTACAGTGGTACTGGTTGAGGAAACTGCATTGGCCTTGCACCAGCTTCGGAAGACTTCCCATTTAGACTGATAGACTCTGAGAGTGGATGTCCTCCTTGCTCTGGCAATCGCTCTGGCTGCCTCCTTCGAAAAGCCTCTAGCTATTGAGAGTCTTTCGATAGTCTGAAGGCAGTCAGACGAAGAGCGTGGAGGTTTGGGTGTACCTTCTTTACGTGAGGTTGACGTAGAAGGTCCACTCTTAGAGGAAGAGTCCTGGGAATGTCGACCAGCCATTGCAGTACCTCTGTGAACCATTCTCTCGCGGGCCAGAGGGGAGCAACCAACGTCAGCCGTGTCCCTTTGTGAGAGGCGAACTTCTGAAGTACCCTGTTGACAATCTTGAACGGCGGGAATGCATACAGGTCGAGATGGGACCAATCCAGCAGAAAAGCATCCATGTGAACTGCTGCTGGGTCTGGAATCGGAGAACAATACAACGGGAGCCTCTAGGTCATCGAGGTAGCGAACAGATCTATGGTTGGCTGACCCCACAGGGCCCAAAGTCTGCTGCAAACATTCTTGTGAAGGGTCCACTCTGTGGGGATGACCTGACCCTTCCGGCTGAGGCGATCTGCCATGACATTCATATCGCCCTGAATGAACCTCGTTACCAGCGTGAGCTTTCGATCTTTTGACCAGATGAGGAGGTCCCTTGCGATCTCGAACAACTTCCTCGAATGAGTCCCTCCCTGCTGGAGATGTAAGCCAAGGCTGTGGTGTTGTCGGAGTTCACCTCCACCACCTTGTTTAGCTGGAGGGACTTGAAGTTTATCAAGGCCAGATGAACCGCCAACAACTCCTTGCAATTGATGTGAAGTGTCCTTTGCTCCTGATTCCATGTTCCCGAGCATTCCTGTCCGTCCAATGTCGCACCCCAGCCCGTGTCTGATGCGTCCGAGAAGAGACGGCGGTCGGGGTTCTGAACAGCCAAAGGTAGACCTTCCTTGAGAAGAAAGCTGTTCTTCCACCACGTTAGAGTAGACCTCATCTCTTCGGAAACAGGAACTGAGACCGTCTCTAGCGTCATGTCCCTTATCCAGTGAGCAGCTAGATGATACTGAAGGGGGCGGAGGTGGAGTCTCCCTAACTCGATGAACAGGGCCAGCGATGAAAGTGTCCCTGTTAGACTCATCCACTGCCTGACTGAGCATCGGTTCCTTCTCAGCATGCTCTGGATGCATTCTAGGGCTTGGTTGATCCTTGGGGCCGACGGAAAAGCCCGAAAAGCTCGACTCTGAATCTCCATACCCAGGTAGACAATGGTCTGGGATGGGACGAGCTGGGACTTCTCTAAATTAACCAGGAGGCCCAGTTCCTTGGTCAGATCCATAGTCCATCTGAGATTCTCCAGACAGCGACGACTTGTGGGAGCTCTTAAAAGCCAGACTTCTGACGGAGCCGGACACAAGATCATGGTACTGCTGCACAGTCTGTGAACTGTCAACCATGGGGAAGCGAGGAAGTACAGCGACAACCCGAAACTGTCTAGACTGTCTGGGTAGTACAGACAACTCCTTATCGGGTTGCTGAGGTTGCCGCACTGCGTCACAACAAGTCACCTCTGCTGGTTGTTGAACGTCTTCCCAGTGACACACTGACTCCGTAAAAAAATCCTCTATCAAGGACTAAGCTTGGACTGCATGTCTTGCAACAAAGCTCAAGGTCTATGGGAGCAGGTGTGGCAACAGACGGGGTTAGCGACTGAAGCGGAACCATTTACCCTCCCTGGAAGCATGTTATGCTTAAATAAAAGTCCATAGGAGGCTAAGCAGCTTAAGGCTCCTCTCCAAATGACAGAGTCCTCAAGGGAATATCAGAAGGAGGGAGAACAGCACTTTCTCATCTACAGGAACCATATCCGAGAAAAGCTAAGTTCTCTCAGTGAGGGTTTCACTGGTGCAAAAGCAGCAGACCAGAAGGCAACGTTATGAAACTGCTTGACAGTCTGTGAACTGTCAAAAACTGAACTGTCAACCACAACAGGAGCGTGAGGACATACAGCACTGGTGTATAAGTAGCAGACCAGAAGGCAACGTCATGAAACTGCATGACAGTTTGTGAGTTGGCAACAACCAAAGTTGTGTGGGGAAGCCTCAACTCCTGCCTGACTAGTTTGCTGCTGGCGAGTGGCGGTAACCACAGTGTGTTGCGGAGGCTGACACACCGTGTCAAAACACGGCAGCTTGTGGTAGCTCCCGCACGGCAACGGAGTGCTCTGTGTGTGGGAGTCATCATACATCTGGCAGGGTTGACTGTGCATGGGTGGAGGAGCTCTCACAACAAGAGTGTGAGAGCAGGAAGCCATGCCGGGCGCACAACCGTGGGAGGTGTAGGCCCACGAGTGCATCGTCAACCTTCTCCGCAGTCGGAGTGTGGGAGCTGGCAACAACAAAAGCAGAGTGCTGGTGCGTGGGAGGGGCTGCGGTGGGTTGAGGAGCATGCGGTATGGTATGCAGAGCATGCTGTAAGGTATGCAGAGCATGCTGTAAGGAATGCAGAGCATGCTGTAAGGTATGCAGAGCATGCTGTAAGGTATGCAGAGCATGCTGTAAGGTATGCAGAGCATGCTGCATGGGCTGCGGAGAAAGCCGCATAGTGCTGGAACCCGGCAGCTCTACAGAACCTTCCCACTGCTGATGCGGTAGCTCACGCATGTTAGCAGATGGTGCAGCAAGAACATGCGTCTGGCAGGGTGGACTGCACATCGGTGGTGGAGCTCTCACAGGTGGAGGGTGGGAGCAGGCAGCCGCAGTATCTGCTGAGCGCACAACCTCGGCGGGTTGTAGGTTAACAGGCTGCATTGTCAACCTTCCAGCATGATACTCCTGCATGAAGGAGCAAGCTGAGACTGTATAGTCTGCAGCATGGACCACTAGGGTCTATGAAAGACAACAACAAACGGAGCTACTGTCCGTTGTGACTGAGGATCTAAAACAGCTGGTGCGGCAACAGACGGAGTTACTGCCTGTTGCGGTACCACCTAGCCTCTCTTAGGAGGTGTGCAGTTGTCGTACTGCAGCGAGTCCGAACTGACCCAGTGGCTACACCTAGGCCGTTGGACTTGCGCGGAAGGGACCGACTTGCACTTAAAAGCTGCAAGATTTGGTCCATGGTTTCTGTGAGAAACCTCTTCCGCAGACGAGGAATAAATGGGCTCTCTCGTCTTTGTGTGGGTGGGGTGATCACGTCGGCAACGTGTGTAGATACACCCGAAACCACAGAGGGAAACGTCTGTTCGTCGATCAAGGCCTGAGGAACCCATAAGTCCTTCGACATTACTTCTCCCCTGGGCTTGGGAGCTTGTAAGAGGTATCGGACTAGGTGAACAACTGGCACGAACAGACGAACCCTCGAACGCAACACTGTAACACTTTGCGCATATCACTTTATCACTTTTGATTTTCTGTTTGCACTTATTTCACTGAACTCGAAACTTTAAGTGGTTTGTACCTGAAACACGCAATCCTATCCTTCATTAAAAGGTAGTAATTGCGAAAACAGTATTACAATGTAACAGAAAAACATAATGAAAGATAAAGAATTCAGTGGCTGGAAAAGAGACTAAACACTAGATCAAATAAACTACGTTTAAAATCTCTCACCGCATAAAGCCTGGGAACAAGAATAAAACTCTAGAAACGTTTTACCTTCTTCCCCTATATCGACTAGGGAGAAGAGCAAAAAAAACGAGAACAACGTTACCCGCTTGAACGAAACGTTTATCCTCCTCTCTCTCCCTCCGTCTCTATCTCTCTCTCTCTCTCTCTTGACTTAGAACCTGAGAGATGAGCCCAATTACATATATCGTTAAAACATATTATTTGTTAAAGGAAAAAAACTGAAAGGTTTCCCAAATAAAAAGTTCCTTTATAGAATTAAAACCATTTAAGCTAAGAAAGAATGAACGAAACGCTAGAATCGGTTTACTCTTACTGCAACGTGAAACCGTGAAATACTCTCTCTCTATCGTAACGATAGAGCGCAAGTTGAACGTTCTGAACGTCAACAACTGCGGAGACTAAACAAAACGTTAGTTCAACTTTGAAAACAGTACGAGACTTATCAAAGAAATTCTTTCAAAAACATTAAAATTAAAATAGCATAAATTCTTAACAGGAAAAACGATATGACGAGCTCAATGTTAATTAACTTCGGTTCCAAGTAAGGACCGCCTACTATTAGGAAAGGTCGCATATAAACAATCATAAAAAAAAAATAAGTTTATAATAAAAGGAAAGTTAATCGAAGAGGCCTATAAATGGCGGAGATATAAAATAAAAAGTGAAAGAGAGTCTATACTCTCTTCGACACCAACACTTCCGTCTAAGGGAAGGGTCGGCCATTTAAAAGTGAGAGAGTCCATACTCTCTTCGTCACCATAATTAATTCAAATTAATTCCAAAAGCTTGCTAATCTAAAGATAAAGCTTCCTGAATAGCGAAGGCTAAACTCTAGAGCAAATACATCACCAAATCGTGAACAATAACTCCAGAATCAACAGCGTATCCAAGTAGGTCTAGCCGGAGGCACGACAGAGGAAAAATTGAGTTCTTGTTGACAAGAAGTACTTGAGTACCTGCTCACAGATGGCGCTGTTGTGTACACCCCCACCTGTATAGCGATCGCTGGCGTATCCCGACCGTAGATTTCTGTCGGGCAACAGAGTTGACAGCTACATGATCATCGGGTAAGATTAATATTGAAAAAGTTAATGTCCAATGAGGAGTTTGGTGTCGAAACATTAACTATCTACAATCTAAAAAAATAGAAAGACAACAGTTGATGTTCTATGCTGATTAAAGGAATTAGAAAGTCAATGAAATATAGAAATATCATTACAGTACATGGAACAAAAGTGATCCGAAGGCATGATGGAATTTGTTTGGTGCTGTACTTGCCTTTAAAGCAGTGAGTGAATGTATGATTCTAGAAACTATAAATCATCACTCTGTTTGCCTTTTTGTTTATGTAAAATTAATGATTAATACCATATGGTGAAAATAATCATTAATTTATGCGATATCAGATGCACCACCGACAATATGGCAAAGGACAATCCAGCACCGCCTTTATTAAAGCAATAATAGTGACGATGGATCAAAATTAGCTAATCAGTCATCATAATGTTTTTGGCATGGCATCATTGAAGCTTAATATTGTTGGATTGATTTGCTATTACTTTAGTTTCCTTGAATTATCCATAAGAAAATATCTAAACCATCCAACCAATAAATGTTACTCCTCAATTGCAAATAAAAATTAAAGTCACTTAATAAACTTTTGAGTTCATTCGCAATTCTGGTCAAAGAACGATAATGTACATGTTACGGCTAGTGACTGATAAAATACTGTGTTGCCTGATAACAAAATGAAATTTCAATAGGCTATGACAAGAAAAAAATTAGAAAGCAACTACAGTGGAACCTCTACATACGAATTTAATCTGTTCCAGAACCAACTTCGGATGTAGAAATTGTTCGGATGTAGAAACGAATTTTCCCATAAGAATACATTGAAATAGGATTAATCCGTGGTTGAGCCCAAAAATCCATGATAACTTCTTAATAAACTACTACACATAATTTTCCCATGAGAATAATGAACACTAAATTAGATAATAAACATGTAAATAAGAAGAATTAGCAAAAAATGATAAATAAGAAACGGGTTTTTAGCGTCACTTTACCTTAGAAACTCCAGCGCAGGTGTTGTTAGTCTTCGCTACGCAGAGAGAAGAGAGGAGACGGACGGACGGCGAGGAGGTAGAGAGGTTAACTACGATAAACGTAACACTACCGTAACTTATTCTAACTTACACTAAGTGAACTTTAACATAACTTAGCTTATTTTTTTTATATTTTATATTTTCTTTTTTTCTTTTTGATGATTACGTAATTTTAATCACTATCAATTACATTTAAAATTGACTGAATTGCTTTTGCTTCACTCTTTTCCGTTTTCTGTGTTTCACTTTCTTCCGCTTCACTCTTTGCCGTTTTCTTCGATTCACTTACATCCTCTTCATCGCGAGTTCGCTTCGCAGTTTTTTTAAAGAAAGCATCGATAGATAATTGCTTGGTACGGCTTTTCAGAATGTTTCGAAAATGAGTTAGGCAAACATCATCGAATTGAGAAACTACACGACAAACCTGCAATTTCTTTGGATGGTATTTGTCGATGAAGTCGACCACGTCTTGATATTTTCCTAACACCTCTTTTATTTGTGCTGAACCTAACACATGTTCTACCTCCTCGCTCTCTTCCTCGTCATCACTCATGTGCTCCGACATAGCATGGAGTTCCTTGAGCTCATCCGTCGTCACTTCGTCGTGATGTTCGGCGACGAGTTCCGTAACGTCATCTGTGTTGACCTCCAGACCCATGGACTTGCCAAGGGAGACGATTTCCTCTACGGCTTCCGCTGCACCGACCACGGGATCAGGTTCGGGGTCAAAACCCTCGAAATCTCGGGGAGCAACAGCATCAGGCCAAAGCTTCTTCCAAGCGGAATTCAGGGTCCGTCGAGTTAATCCCACCCAATCCTGATCTATGATCTTCAAGCAGTGCACGATGTTGAAGTGGCCCCTCCAAAATTCACGCAAAGTTAAGTTGGTGCTTTGCGTGACATTAAAGCACTGCTTAAATAAGTGCTTGGTGTACAGCTTCTTAAAATTAGAGATGACTTGCTGGTCCATGGGCTGGAGGATAGAGGTGGTATTCGGTGGAAGATACAGCACCTTTATGAACTTGAATTCATCGAAGATATCATCTTCAAGTCCGGGGGGGTGAGCAGGTGCATTGTCAAGGCATAGCAGGCACTTTAAAGGCAATTTCTGTTCATGAAGATACTTCTTCACAGAAGGGCTGAAAACTTGGTTTACCCATTGCACAAAGAATTGCCTAGTGACCCAGGCCTTCGAGTTGGATCGCCGGAAAACATGAAGCTGATCCTTATCGACGTTGTGTGCTTTAAAGGCCCTAGGGTTCTCTGAATGGTAAAGCAGTAAGGGCTTGACTTTAAAGTCCCCGCTAGCGTTGGCACATAGGCAAGAGTCAACCGATCCTTCATTGGCTTATGCCCAGGCAATTTCTTCTCTTCGGCAGGTTCGACTCGGCATCTTCTTCCAAAACAGCCCGGTTTCATCACAATTAAACACCTGCTGCTCAACGTATCCTTCTTCCTGCACGATCTTTTCGAAGTTCTTGACAAAGTCAGCTGCAGCCTTTGTGTCCGCACTAGCAGCCTCTCCGTGGCGAACAACAGAATGAATCCCGGACCGTTTCTTAAATTTCTCGAACCAGCCACGAGATGCCTTGAAATCATCTGAGGAAGGCTCGGTTGAACTCTCCCCAGCATCACCCTCAGAGCTCTCCTCCTTCAAGTCCGTAAAGATGTCGTGCGCCTTCTCGCAGATAACGGTCTCGGTGATGGTGTCGCCAACGATCTCTCTATCCTTAATCCACACTAGTAGAAGTCGTTCCATCTCTTCTATGATAGGGGTACGGCGTTTGGAAATTATAGTGATCCCCTTAGAAGGTTTCACTGCTTTAATAGCTTCCTTCTGTTTAAGGATTGTCGAGATCGTCGACATATTACGGCCATACTGTTTAGCAAGTTCACTCACGCGGATGCCACGCTCATGTTTTTCAATAATTTCCTGCTTAATTTCTATAGAAAGCATTTCCTTCTTCCTTTTCTCACCACTACCACTACCACTGGCAAAACTAAGTCTTTTAGGACCCATACTTTACGTAAATTACCGTTAAAGGATGCACGTAAAAAATCACGATTAAAACAGAGTTAATAGCAGAACGCACAGAGCACAACTGCAAGAAGCCGACGAGAACAGAGGACTGACCCAAGCCGCGCTAATTGAGCGTCCCTCCGAGGTCGATGTGCTGCCTTCTATCGGCGGAAATAAAAAACACTTCAGGCGCTATGAGCACCGACTACGCGTACGAGTATTGTTTACTTCGGGTGTCGAAAAAAACATTCGGGTGTAGAGTCGGAACGTGTTCGAATTGTACTTCGCGTGTCGAAAAATTCGGATACAACCATACAACCGGTATGACGAAAATTGCTTACTTCGTGTGTCGAAATAAAATTCGGGTGTAGAGTCAAAAATTTGCTCGAATTTTACTTCGGATGTTGGAAAATTTGGATGTAGATACGTTCGTGTGTAGAGGTTCCACTGTATTTAAAACATTGACCCCTCTCTTTTTTACTGCAAATATTAAAGCTATTCTAGTTATAAATACAATTTATTTGACAGTGCTCAAAGTAAACACTTCATCATTGTAATGTAGGCCTTTCTTGTGTTATCATATATTACTTTGACAGATGAACGAAGTTTATACATTTTTTTTTCTCTATAAGGGCAATATTCTAAAATATCAATATTTGAAAAGTACTGTAGGTGTGATTGCCTCACTGCTAAATCATACTGTTTTTTATATCAAAAATTTGTTTCCATTACAAAATAATAATCATCAAGATAAAAAAAAATTAGGCAAGCTAAGATTATATTTTGTCTTTCCAACAATTTTCTTGGTCTAGTTTATATAATGTAACTGAAATGCTACGAAATCTCAAGTCATAACAAAATTATGTTTATCAACAAATTTTTGTAATTCCTAATGTCCGAGCTTCTAATCCACACGGAACTGAGATGGCTTTAATATTTTCTCACAGACCTCAATTAATTTGGATATTTTATTGCATTTACTTGAACTCCCTCTTTTATTTCACAAATACTATTTCTTAATTTCAAGTTTAAATTTGGTATTCATAACTTTAATATTTACAATTGGAACCAATCTACGTGAATATCTATACAATTAATTGCTTACGGCCTGAAGTAAAGTACTGTATAGTACTTGCCTTTAAAGTTATTGTCGTAAATCTCTGTATTTGTCATTACTGTTAATGCATATGTTATTTCTGGCAGGCTAGTTAAATATAATGTTGAAGAGGAGCATTATTGACTTTTTTAATGAAACGTGGTAAAAAACTAAAAACCACAATATTGGAAACAGAACAAATGCCCGGTACTGCAATAAGCTGTCAAAACAAACTATGGTACTTAACATTGGTAAGGGTGAAGTAGCAACGTCAGTCATGTTAAATTAACGAGAAACACTTCGAAAAACACTGTGCAAAAAAACTCTCAACTTGCGGGCAAGTCCCAAAACAGAAGGATGTCCTAGAGGGCGCGCGTGGTAGGTGTCGGTGGGGTAGTTCAACTATGTTCTCTAGGGCCTGTCACGGCCCTCCCCATTGATGAAGGGATTATCTAAATGGAAGACAGCCTGTGAATAGTGGTTTTCGCACGCCTTTGTTATATACACGACACCTACAAGGTGTTCGCGCGAGGGTTGTAACCTCTGCATTCCATGCTTTTATCTTTCTCTAGTATATTTGGAAGATTTATATTAGGAAAGGTACAAAGAAGGACCTTTCACCGGCCGTCACAGGCCGCCTCAGAAAGTAACTTAAAGATGGATTAAAAAAATATATACATATTTTTGCCATTTGGCAATTTTATTCTTTTAATCTATTTTACTTGACAATTATACCTTACAATTGATAAAATTAATAAAAAGATAAAACTACACCCAATTACACTAATTACTGGTATTTTCTGGAGGCAAAGTCGAGGTGCCATTTCTTAATTTCTCCACTCAACCGTTTTACCCTTATGCAGCCAGCTGTTGTTTAATGTTTTCTTGCCATTTGTTTGTTTACTAATTAATCGTGTACATCAACAATGGAAATAGAGTCAGTAGTTCAATCTAAACCATCCTAGTAAATCACAAAATGATAATAATGCATGTCATTTTGAAATTACCAAAAAAAAAAAAAAAAAAAAAAAAAAAAATTAAAGTTATATAGTCACTGGTTTATATACCAAAATTTAAGAAAATTAGCCTACAGCTTCAAAAAAATCTATTGCAAATAATAATGTACTTTCTATACAAACCTACTTCAAACTTTCTTAGGGTTATCAAAATCAAATGAATAGGAATATTACAAAATTTTCGCCATTATAATATAAAAGATTTGCGACTCCCTCATTATACGGATATTTCAAAATTTGAAGCATTTCTGGTCTGAGGAATTCTGGACAAGGGATTCTCAACCTGTATTAGCTTCTAGAAATATTTTTCTTTACAATAACAGACCAAGGACATTTATTACAATATCTTTATCATTCTTTATATATATGGTCACTACATTATGAAAAAAAAAATATTTCATCTACATAGGCTATTACCCTGGTAAGCAGTCCCTTAAATAGTTTGAAACAGGTAGTATTTATACAGAGGTGCTATTTGAACTGTCAAGCACAACACACAACTAAACAAAAATATAAGCACACCAGCAAATAATACACCTGAATTTAACTAAAAATAAATCACTTCTATATCCAATATTAGCTATCATCAACAACAACAAAGATACAGCCAAATAGCCAATAAAACAAAAAGTATGTGCTCCTGCAACATACGTTTTATATTAACTCTTCTCAATATCATACAATAAATATTTACTGTGCAAAAGACATAAAAGTATTTACTTCCAAAAGAGGAAAGAAAAACAAATATCACTGATAATATAGTTTCATGTATGTTACTGTAGATCTCAATATGATACAATTGTAATTTTACATTCCTTTCAAAGTACTGTAAAAGTAAAAGTGCAGTTGGAATATCTCTTTCCAAAAGTCTCCTTTAAAGTGAACTCAACATTTACATTCTGCAACAGATTCAAGATGTTTGCTTGACATGAATTAACCACTGATGTGTGGTCCAGGTTTCAGTCAGAGTTTGCAACTCTGGCAAAGACAGTTGGAAGACAGAGTTCGACCGTGTGGACGCAGTATAAGAAATGAAAAGGTACTTTCCTAGGTCTGATCAATGTATCCATCAATCACTATTCTATTTAACATATTTGAATGTATTCTAATCATATATGAAAATAACACTTATACAGTACTGTACTTAACTGATGAGTAAATTAATAATGATGATATTATCACAAAACTGTTCAAAATATGACTGTAAATTTGGATAGCCTTAATTTTCATAATACTAATCAGCAATGTTCAGTATAGTATAAATTTCTATCTATATTTATGTTTAGGTACATTACATCACTACTTGTTCATATAAATGTCTATCTATATTTATGTTTAGGTACATTACATCACTACTTGTTCAAAGTTTTTATCTAAAATTCAATCACAGTCCAAATTTCAGGCACTAGTTTATAAACAAGGCGAATCAGTGATGTGACTAAAATGATTTTATATATCTAAACTTATATACTGTTCATTTGAAGATTTTCAAGAAGGGTTATTCTGCATCACTATAAGAAGTTTCAGTTTTTCATCTGAATCTTCTTTTTCCAGCCTCAATTTTTTTCCTGAAAAATAAGGGGCCATAAAAAGAAAATAACATCAATACAGATTTATAAATATCATCCTATTTGTTAATGATTAGAAGACTTGGATAATAATACCATGCAAGGATACCCTCAACATTAGGGTACAGGTAGATCAGAACTTCATTTCTTGTGTAGCCTTGATTGTGGTTTCAAGAAATGGGGTTGAATTAAGCAGAAGGACATAATTGCACACTAAGAGTTTGTATCATAAACAAATTTTGATACTTCACAAACTGTACTGGTTAGACTTTATATCACTTGATTCCCTGAATCACAATTCAAAGGAATCAACCTACTAAAGAGAAATTCAAACTACCTGATTAGAATTAAAGGAGCCATTAACAAAAATACCACATACACCAAAATAATGTTTAAAAAGGGCAAGATCTGTGCGTACATTTTAAGTCTCATTTGCAACCTCTACAACCTAAACAAAAAGAGATAAGTAAGATCCACTGTCCTTTAAAACATAGGAATATTTGCACATCTCAAACTCATAAGATATCAATTTTCCCTATTCATTTCGATCAGCATATTTAGAATACTCTTCAGCAGTTTGATTTTTTTCTCTTAAGTTGTGACAAGAGTCAAATGTAGAGGAGGAGTTTGTTAATTAAATAAATACTGTACTTCAAATACAAAATTGAGTTCTGAATACAAATCTACACTTTACAATTACAGTATACCCTTGTTCCCCATATCACCATTTATTGGAGCCATAATCTATATGGTACTAGATGAAGTTCTTACCTACAAGGAACTCAAGTTTGAGAGTTCTTCAAAGGTGGTGTAAATCAATAAGCAGACAATCTTCTAATTTTTATTTGGGATTGTTGAAGATAAAAGAATAAGAGGGCGCCAAAAACATAAGCTGAATATATATATGCAAAGTTTCTTTTTTAATAGTTTGCTGTCTTGATAAATATATCCGAGGCAATTGCCGAATGCAACAGATACAATGGAAGAGGAACAGAAAATGGGGCAGTTTTAATCCCTTCTATGCAGCAGAAGACAGCATGTCTTTTTGAAGACTCCAGTGAGTGTTCCAACAAAAATGTACATAGAAAAATTCAAGTAATTTGTACAATTTCTAATAAAACATGATTTGTTGCCAGTCCATCTACCTAATTGAACACATTTCGACCTGATGTTCTACAATATTGAACATGTACATCGACTTCAGTTTGATCTATTTCTTTAAGGTCGTAGGTTGGCCATGGAACCAGCTACCGCTAGAGTTATTGGGTCTTTTGACTGGCCAGACAGTACTACATTAGATCCCTCTCTCTGGTTATGGTTAATTTTCTATTTGCCTAGACATACACCGAATAGTGTGGCCTATTCTTTCCACATTCTCCTCTGTCCTACACCTGACAACACTGAGATTACCGAAAAATTCTTCTTTGTTCAAGGGGTTTCCTACTGCACTGTAATTTTTCAGTGGCTACTTTCCTTTTGATAAGGATAAAAGACTCTTTAGCTATGGCATGCAGCTCTTCTAGGAGAAGGACACTCCAAAATCAAACCATTGTCTCTAGTCTTGAGTAGTGCCATAGCCTCTGTACCATGGTCTTTCATTGTCTTGAGGTACAGTTCTCTTCCTTGAAGGTACACGCAGGTACACTATTCTATCTTATTTCTCTTCCACTTGTTTTTTGAAGTTTTTATAATTTATATATGAAATATTTATTTTAATGTTGTTACTATTCTAAAAATATTTTAATTATTCATTACTTCACTTGTAGTTTAGTCATTTCCTCACTGGGCTATTTATCCCTGTTGGAGCCCTTGGGCTTATAGCATTCTGCTTTTCCAACTAGGGTTGTAGATCAACTAGTAATAATAATAACAATAATAATATTAATAATAAGAGAGTTGAATTTTATTGCTGCATCGGCAAATTCAATTTCTTATCCAATTTCTCAATTT
This sequence comes from Palaemon carinicauda, assembly GCF_036898095.1. Lineage (NCBI taxonomy): Eukaryota > Metazoa > Arthropoda > Malacostraca > Decapoda > Palaemonidae > Palaemon > Palaemon carinicauda. Next base: position 24,190,177 of record NC_090738.1, on the reverse strand, counting down.
TACGGACAATTCTCTTTTCTGGGTTGCTACATTCAGCTAGCAAGTCGGCGAAGTTCATCAGGTAGGTGAAAAATACAGTTCAGGTTAAGACTCGATGTATTTAACACAAGTACAAGTAATCCTCGAAAAATATAAAGGACAAAGTCAGGTGTAGATCGCGACGCGTTTCGGAACTGCTTGCTCCGTCTTCAGGAGAGAAGTGAGGCTGTGGCTAGATCAGGGGCCTTATATATCCCGGCGCTGGTTTGTAGAAAGGGGCCTCGAATTTTGATTGGCAGAGCGGAGGTTATAGGCTCGGGTGGCTGAGGTACGATGAGCTCAGCTTGGTCTCCCAGGCTGAGAGGTGGGAAGGGATCCTGAATTTTGATTGGTCAGGACGCGCGCCGAGACAGCCAAAAAGTCAGGCAAGCTCCTCTCTCGCTCAGCAGATTGGGATTCCGGACTTTGCTCGCCGCCAAAATCAGCGCTCGGCCGGACGATTTCTTCATTTGAAGGAGTGTCAGGATCGGGGTTGTCATCATTCTGGGGGTCCTGTTCTTGATTCCTAACGTTGATGCGCCGACATGATGGCAGGAGACACATCTCTTGAGTCGTATTCAATGCTGGTTTCTCTTTCTGGATGAATAGGGCTTCCAATATTCGTAAGCGCCTGCTGTCCGGGGCGCTGCCGATAACCTTGGTATTAGCGACGATGCCTGCTCGACTAATTTGGGTGTTATGTCGCTGTAGGGCGTGATTCCTTATAGCACCCTGTTGGACGTGACACGAAATCCTCTTCGAAAGCTTCATTGTAGTCATACCGATGTATTTGCCGGGGCATCCTCGGACTGGGCATTGATAGGAGTAGACTACATTCGTCTTCCTCAGAGGGTCGTTATCAGGGGGTGCTGGATTATTCCTCATAATCAAACTGCGAGTCTTAGCAGTCTGATAGTAGATGATAAGTTTCACTTTCGTGGTCTCGTCGGTAGGTGACACGTTGTTGGTGATGATTTCTTTGATGGCCTTCTCATCCCGCTGATATTCTGCGTGCATGAAGCCTCTGTAATATAGTTTAATATCACTAGATCCGTTGGTGGTGTCGGACCTATCTCTGGTGTTGTCGGACCCCTGGCTGGTGCTGTCGGACCCATACCACTTGTCAATAGCTGCCCCTCACTTCACGATGGACTTGCTTGTTGGTATAGCCATTATTGATGAGGACCTGTGTGGCCCTTCCCAGCTCCTTGTGGGTGTCTGTCCATGATGAGCAGTGTGACAAGGCCCTGCGTACAAAGGCCTTGTAGCGGGCAGGGCATTCACTTTCGGCATTCAAACACATGCCGAGATTTGTAGGCTTGGTGTAGACAGTGGTGTGAAATCACTCGTTAGTAGAAGAAATCAAGACGTCCAGGAACGGGAGGCTGTTGTCCACGCTGTTTTCGAGGGTGAAGTGGAGGACGCTGTAGTCCTCGAAGGTCCTCCTTAAGTTCTCAATGGCTTCGGTGGAAGTAGCTTTGACAAAGGTATCATCAATGTAACGAAAGTAAGCGAGGGGGCACTCGACTTGGGAGAAGACCCTCTCCTCTACTACTCCCATGTAAAAGTTGGCAAAGAGCACGCCCAAGGGCGAGCCGATCGCCATGCCATCCTTCTGTAGGTACATGTGCCCACGATGCAGATGGCAAGGAGGGTTCGGAGGGCTTGTTCTGGGATGTTCAATTCCGGTGTCGTCTCGTCCCTGTAGACTCTATCAGCGATAAGGTCGATGGTTTCATCAACTGGGACATTGGTGAACAGAGACTCGACGTCCATCGATGCTATGAACCCTCACCGCGGACGTCCTTGATCCTCTCTAGGAATTTGGCAGAGGAGGCCACACAGTAGCGGTTGGGGACATATGGCGTCAGAATCGCGTTCAGCCTCTTGGCCAGCTGGTATGTCGGCGTAGGGCATTGACTAATGATTGGTCGAAGTGAGTTGCCTTGTTTGTGATTCTTTACATTGCCGTAGAGGTAAACAGGTCCAAAATCCCCCGAAATCATGGGCAGGTGTACGGCATTGGTTGCAGCGTTAATGGCCTCGATAGTGCGATTTGCCTCCCTCTTGATGTCTTCCACAGGGTTGCTCGTGAGGTGCTCGAATTTAGTCAGGTCGGCGAGGATGGCGTCCAATTTCTCGTAGTACTCTTCGGTGTTGATGAGCACAGAAGCAGCTATCTTGTCAGCCCGTCGGACGGTGACACCAGCAACTTGTTTAAGCTCTTTAGCAGCAGCTCTCATCTCCTTAGAGACGATGCCGCTGCTGTACCTGCCCCTATCAGTAAGGGCCTCAGCGAGCAGAAGCGGCTAAAGGGCGTCAGTCGTCCGGAGGGCACCACGTTCTTGAAGGTTGAGGGTGGAATCTAGGAGTAATTCTATCTCCAGGCGCTTGTCGGTTGTTCTAGGTCGGGTGATAAAGTGACAGTTGAGGCCCATCTTAAGGATCTGCTACTGTGCTGGCGTAGGGACATAGCTGGAGATGTTGATGTATTCCTGGCGGGCCTCTGGGATCTGCAGCTTCCCGCCATCAAGGGTGACCAGCTTCCTCAAGATGGTCATCACCTCTTCTTCAAGTCCCTTTCCTTAAGGACTTGTAGGGCATGGACAATGTTGTTGGGGTAGCTCAAGCCACCCCCCAGGTCCTCTTCATGGTTGGGGTTGTCTAAATCAGGGCGTCGATCATCGGGGGCGTCGTCATCAGGGGCGTCCTCGTCCTCGGGGTCGCTATCAACCTCGAGGGGGACGTCAGTAGCGAGCTGAGCTTCTCCTCCATCCCTCAAGCTGGCCCATTCATCGTCAAGGCGGACCCGAAGGGCGTAGAGCTCGTCCTTCAGGGCCTTCTTTTGCTCCAGCGTCAACTCCAGCAAAAGAAGGCCCTTAGCATTTGCTACAACTTTGTCCATCTATATTCCACTCTTTTTTGGTAGTTCTCCTCTTCTTCCCACCCTCTTCTGTCTATAACCTTTCCCTTCATAGGTGTTTGAACCTCTTGATTCTACCACCATGTTTCTTTTTCTGATTGCTGCTTACCACTTGTCCTCCCACACACCTCCCCTGCTGCTGGTATCAGAATATCTTTCATAAAATCCTATAAATCTTCAGGAGATTCTGACATTCAATATACAGTACATATCTCTCTTCTCTGACTCTTTCCACTTTAACTCTTAACTCCCTTCTCCCCATCAGCTTTCAAGTTTTGATCCTCCTATTCATGACTTGAGTTTCACTGTCATTCCTTCCAGCCTAAAACCTGCCACTACTAAATAATATTGAGCTATAATGGATTCATATGGAATAGCCTTACTGATATTCTTGTCTTCCTTCCTAAACAACATGTGGTTAAATCATCTCATTTTGCACACTTTCATGTTACCAGATGACCTCTCCTTTTCTCAAACTGTGTTTTCAATACAACTAGATTCATAGCTTCTGGTATTTCCAAAAATATTTCACCTTGATTTCTCTTCCAAAACCTATTCCTCCATGTGCACCTTCAAAGCCATAAAAACTCTCACCTACAGGGGTATTCTTGTCCCGAGATAACACTAACTTCATTTCTTGGAACTCTATGTATTCTTTTAATTTCCTTCTGATTTCCTCCTCCACTTTACTACACCAATCTTATGGGATATATGTCAAGATATGCCAAATTCTTTTTCACAAACTTTAAGCCCGAGGCTGTCACTGATACACTTGACCTCTGACATTTTCATGAAAATCTAGATGGAGAATAATTCCTAACTCATTTTTTCTCCTTTTATCTTACCCTATATAGTATCCTCAAGCTTTCTTGTATTTTTCCTTTTCCATTTAGTTTCTTGCAGACATAGAATCAACTTTCCTTCTCTGCATCATATCAAAAAGCTCTCTTCCCTTTCTTGTGAGGCTACCAACATTCCACTTTTCAATTCTTATTTTTGGGCTCAAGCCATGTCGTCCTGATGGAAGGTTCTTATAGGTAGCTTTCTAAGGGCTATTTGGCTACAGTGATATTCCCAGAGAATTAACCTTTAGGTCTCCAGAATTCTAACTCCTGGCGCGGATATCCTTAAAATTTCTCTTAAGGATATCGCATGATATCAAGGGACGTACATCTTGATATGACACATAGCAATCTTCACCCCGAATAGCGTTTTCGTTTCAAGGGGGAAGAGTGGCAAAAATAAAAGGGGAGCCGTTATCAAGGTTACCCTACCTCCCGTACTACTATTGAGTATCTAGATGGTGCAGTATCCAAGATGGCGCTCATTCCAATTTTGGTAGCGATTTCGCACGGTGGTGTTCCCTGTTGATCTAACGTTTTGATCGCTTTTGAGAGGATTTAATATGCATAGCTTCTTTTGCCATTGGAAAGTTGCGTATTTATTCTTTACAGTGTATAATTTTTAGCTCCTGCTTCACAGTGAAATTAGAGTAATTTATTGTGCTGAGGAGCTAGGCCTGTCACCGGAGGCGTCATGGGCGCTGTCGTTCGTTATGCATGTGTTATTTAGTTAGCAGAACGACTTTCCCGGTTGTAATACCATTAATAAATTATGAAAGCTAATTAGGCACAATTATACTAGTAAAGATATATATTCTATGCATAATTTCCTCTTCCTTTTGTCGATCATATACATTAGAGTTTCGGCGATTTAGGTAAGCGAGATCTCGTCTCGCGCTAGGCTACCTAGCCTAGGGGCGGTAGTATACTTTCAGACATTATCCCCGTTTACCCTAGTGTATCGTTTTATTGATTCAACGGGAGATAGTACATCTCCTAGAATTATATAACTCGATACTTGTCTCTTGTGGAGACTTAAGGGTAATCCCTCCTTCCCTCTGAGTGCCGCCGCAGGCGGTAACCCTATCTGGTCTTGCCATAGAGTAGTTCACTCCGGCTTGACTAGGCTAGGGTTTTCTGTCTCCCACCTTTGCCGGCGAGATCCCGGCTTTGGTTTTCAACAGAACCTCAGAGTATTCAGTCTTTCTGCCGGCAGCAGAGCAGCAGGGTGAGTAGTCACTCCCCTGCCGGCTTACAGCTGTCTTCGCGTCATCACAGAGAACCCAAAACCTTCATTTCATGATTTTCTCGCCCTAGCGGTTAAGAAAAGATTTGGGATCTCAAAAGGCAGTATAGATTTCTTAGAAGAATACAAGTCTAAGTCAACTAGAAGACAATATGAATCGTCTTTGAAAAAGTGGGTTGCTTTTGTTAAAGCAAAACGACCGAAAGAAATTTCAATAGACTTCTGCCTGTCCTTCTTTATCCACCCTTCATAAACAAGGTCTGGCAGCCAACACGATAACTACGTGCAAGTCAGCCCTGACTAGACCTCTTCTATACATCTTCTATACGGGATCTTTAACAAGATCCCGAAGGCATGCGCTGGACTTAGGCCTGCAGCTCCTCCGAAGCCCATTTCATGGTCTTTGGACAAGGTCCTACATTATGCTTCATCTGTGAACAATAAAGATTGTTCTCTCAAGGATCTAACCCAGAAGGTTATTTTCCTGTTTGCTATAGCCTCAGGGGCTAGAGTTACTGAAATAGTAGCCCTATCAAGAAATGAGGGCCACATTCAGTACACAGAAGTGGGAGAACTGAATCTCTTTCCTGATCCAGCCTTTCTCGCCAAAAACGAGCTACCCACAAAGTGATGGGGTCCCTGGAGAATCTGCCCTCTGAAGGAGGATGTCTCTCTGTGTCCAGTAGTGTCTAAAGGTCTATCTTCATAGGACTTCAGACTTCTGGGGAGGACAGCCCTTCAAAGGAGAAACTTCAGGAACAAACTTATCCCTAAAACAACTGAGGGCGAAGCTCACCTACTTCATTCGCAGAGCGGATCCTAACAGTACACCAGCAGGTAATGATCCGAGAAAAATTGCTTCATCACTGAACTTTTTTCAGAATATGGACTTTGAGCGTCTTCGCTCATATAGTGGATGGAAGTCCTCCAGAGTGTTCTACAAACACTATGCAAAGCAAGTCCACGAACTGAAGCATTATGTGGTGGCGGCAGGTAGTGTATTAAAACCTGTCGGCTAGCGCTGCGATGAACAGTTAATTGGTAGGGACTATCAATTAGGGTGAAAAGGTGTTGACACTTCCAGTGTGATACCTTTTAAGTGAGTGTTACATGGTGACACTAAGACTATTCAAAATCTCAGGTGTGGAATAATACAGATAACACTTGTGCCGTGTGTACATAGTACACAGTGTTGATGGTATACAACATTTACAGAAATTAAATTACGAAAATTTATCAAAAATTTTCAAATTTAGAGTGGCACTCATCATTTCTTCCCTTTCAGAGAGAAAAATATTTTCTGTATACGTTGTACGTATAATTAACTTAACACGTTACACTCGTTATTCCATTTGGTCATTTATTCGAAATAAATGTCTATTAGAGTGTAATTGCGTCTTATTTCGCCCTGCAATTACAGTGAACCCTCGCTACTTCGCGGTTCGACCATCGCGGATTTTTTCCATAACCCATATATATACAGTAATATATATATATATATATATATATATATATATATATATATATATATATATATATATATATATATATGTATGCATGTATTTATGTATATATGTAGGTATGTATATGTGTATACATATAAATATATATATATATATATATATATATATATATATATATATATATATATACACACACACACACACACACACACACACACACATATATATATATATATATATATATATATATATATATATATCTAAAGTAGGAAGATGTGATGTAGTTCTAAGGGAAAAGTATGGGAAATATGTCTGGGTAATAAGCAAAGCTCTACCTCCAGTTTGTTTCTACATTATGATCAGAGATAAATGTAAACAAAACATTGGTTGCCATTTTTTATCGTGCTTTTTAGCATGTTTAGGAAATGCATGATATAAAATCACCTTTAATATTTGTGCCTGTTTTAGTTTAGGGTACTGTAGTACATGCATTAAGTGTTCTGTACATTAAAGGGTAGTTTGTTAACAGTACTACGTACAAGGGAAGGTTTTAAAAGTCTGAATATACATGTTGAATAAATAGGTAAATATGGTGTCACTACTTCGCGGATTTTCACCTATCGCGGCCGCGACTGGAACCTATCTACCGCGATAAACGAGGGTTCACTGTAGCACATTAAATATGCCAGAGTTCTCTTACTCATTTATTTAAGTAAACCTCAAATTATTGTATGCTTACAAACAATGGATATAGTTGACACTTAGTTGTTCCGATAACATACACAAACCGTGAGACCTTTTGTATATCTAGTGGATACTTATGTTTGTTCATACAATATATGCAAATCTTGAGACCCCTTTTCTATTTTCTAGTATGACTCTTCCCTGCAGGGGGCAGGAAGCACTAACATTGTCCATGATTACAGTAGTGGTAATGACGGATAACGGTAACGTCATTTGTCTCAATGGTCCGGATAACCAGAGAAAAATTGTCCCAAGGTTAAGGCACCTATGAAAATCCACAGATACAATACTTTCTAGTAATTCTCTGGTAACCTTCCATCAGGACGATATGGCTTGAGCCCAAAAAACAGATTTTGAGCGAAGCGAAAAATCTATTTTTGGGTGAGATAGCCATGTCGTCCTGATGGACCCACCCTCCTTTTCTATAGAAAAAGCCTTGGCAGGATCCCTCCCGAAATTACTATATCTGTAGCACCATGCTCAATGCTACAAGGAATGAGCACCATCTTGGATACAGCGCCATCTAGATACTCAATAGTAGTACGGGAGGAAGGGTAACTTTGATAACAGCTCCCCTTCTATTTTTGCCACTCTTCTCCCTCGAAATGAAAATGCTATTCGGGGTGAAGATTGCTATGTGTCGTATCAAGATATATGTCCCCTGATATTATGCGATATCCTTAAGAGAAATTTTAAAAATATTCGCGCCAGCAGTTAGAATTCTGGAGACCAAAAGGTTAATTCTCTGGGAATATCACTGTAGCCAAATATCCCTTAGAAAGCTACCTAGAGGAACCTTCCATCAGGACGACATGGCTATCTCACCCAAAAATAGATTTTTTGCTCCACTCAAAATCCGTTTTTTCCTTACTTGGCCAATCCTTTGCTCTCTTTACCAACATGAGATTTTTATCTAACAGTAATAGGACATTATTCCTATTTCCTCCATGATGCAGTTATTCTTTCTTACTACACTTTCTACTTCTACTTTACAAACTAGTGTTTTTATGATAATTGAAAGTAATGTAACAGATACATACTAAAGGTGAGTTACAAAATTCCTCTTGAGTTGGAACTTCTATGCTATAACAATTCAAAAACATGAAAGAAAAATTTCTGGTTTCCAGACATAAAATAATAAAACTTTGGGAGGCCTATCTTTTTTTTTTACTTTCTGGATTATATGAGTAAAAACTTGATTGAAAACTGATGCAAATCCTCTTACAAGAACTACACATAATTACATTAAATGTTGTCTTATGGCATCAGTTTACTCCTTAGGTAAATATAAATTACAAATGTGTAATTAAAAACTGTTTCTTAATCACTGTACAATAAAGTAGTCACAAGGCTATAATAACCTGACACAATATTTAAGGTCAAAATTAAAGTGAAAGTATGTGCATTCATTATTAACATAAAATCTTAGAACTTACCTGCAGAAACTACGGCTTTTGCATTTTCTACTAATGATATTAAAATTCCATCATCATCATGAGAATCAAGTACTGTTAATGTCCCTTCTCCTTCGATGACATAGAAAGTCTGGAAAAAAAAAATTAATGTTAAGATTTATGTATACTAGGACAAAACAATGCTATAGGAAATCATATGAAATTGCTGGGAGACAAGGAAAAAATTTAAAAAATTAAACTCAAGAAGAAAATGCAAAAGAGAATCTCATTAATTTCAGAGGAATATACAGTGCTTTTGTTGTTAGCTTCAATTAGAATCGGTTTGGCATATATTAGTTCCGACTTCAAGTCGATCAGCCTGAGACATTAAATGGAAAAATAAAATCTATGTTACCACGTTATATAGTCCCTTACGTCGAACTCGACATTGAACCATTACAATATATATATATATATATATATATATATATATATATATATATATATATATATATATATATATATTTACAGGATAATTATATTTACTTTTAAATCATTATTATTTTCTTGATAAATGTTTTCATAAATTACTTACTGTATTTCATAAATAGAAATAATAAAAAAATATATATTTTGTAATGGTTCAGTGTTGAGTCACTGCACAGTATTTCATAAATAGAATTAAAAAAAACTATATATATATATATATATATATATATATATATAGTTTTTTTTTTAATTCTATTTATGAAATACTGTGCAGTGACTCAACACTGAACCATTACAAAATATATATTTTTTCTTATTTCTATTTATGAAATACAGTAAGTATTTTATGAAAACATTTATCAAGAAAATAATGATATACATAGCATAAAAAGTAAATATAATTATCCTGTAAATATGAAGCAAAAAATGCTCTACGTCTAACAAAATTGTTTTGATTCTCTCGAAGGCCTATATTACCATAGAAGTTCTAACGTGTAACTTTATCCCAATGAAGCACTGTTAGCTTTGTTAAGCTGTGAAGTCAAACAATCATTTTGTTAACAATTCATTGTACTTAATGATTATTTTAAGGCTTAAAGTAGAAAAAGAGGGGTTAACTTAAGTACTGTACCTCATTTAAAATAATGACAAGGATTACAATATTAACCCCTTTCCTACGATGACGTATGGTACATAGAACAGTACATCAAATAAGCCTATTACAAGGGTGTATGACATATTAGAAAAGGGATTTTGACGAAGGAAAAATCTATTTCTGGGGAGAGACCTGTGGCGCCCGGCGAAAAGTCCTTCTTGTATACCTTTTCTGATAAAAACCTTCCAATTATACCAGAGAAAGATAAAAGCATGGAATGCTGAGGTTACAACCCTCGCGCGAGCACCTTTTGGGTGTCGTGTATAAAGCAAAGGCGCGTGAAATCCACTATTCACAGGTTGTCTTCCATTTAGTTAATTCCTTCGCCAAAGGGATGGGCCGATACAGAGGCCCTAGACACATCCCCATCGCCGCACCACCCACGCCACGACGCGAGCGCCATCTGAACAACATCCTTCTGTATTGACCATGATGGCTTGGAAAGGAAAGGGTGGGATCGTGTAAAATAAGGGGAAGGGTTTCGCCGGGCGCCACAGGTCTCTCCCCAGAAATAGATTTTTCCTTCGTCAAAATCCCTTTTCTGGGTCGAACCTGTGGCGCCGGGCGAAAATGTACCAGAGAATGCCTTCCAAGCCCAACAATAACTACTAATTTAATAAGGGGAGAGAAACAACACCATGTAAAGAAAATCATATATAATTCAGGTAAGTAGGCATAAAATATAAACTAGCCACAGGGCATAGTGATAACAAGGAAACCTCTGAGTATCAGAGGAAAACATGCAACAAAACTGACATGGCTAAGAATATCCCAACTTAATAACAAGGGAAAACAATAATAGTTACAATCATATTAACCTACTGTAATATGTAATACACTTAGGGCTAACGAACCACCAAGGAAGCGGCGTCGTGGTGCGAGTGGCGGGTAGGAGGGAGAAGAGAAGAGATGGATGAAAGGAAGAACAAAAGATCAATGGGGAGAGATAAGGCTCCCAGCTGCAACCGTTGGATATTTAAGAGCCTGTAAGTTCTTTAGATAGTGGCGTTTGAAGACCATAGGAGATTTCCAACCCGTGTACTTCTTAAGGTTATCAAAGTCCATATTCTGGAAATAGTTGATGGAGGTAGCTATCGATCGGATATCATGAGCATGGGGAAATGAACCCGGATTGGCTTGTTTAATGAAGTATAGGATCTGTTGCCTAATGCCACGTATGGAAATGGTACCTCCTTGTTCTCTGATAAACAAGGGGCCAGACGATTGGGTAGCAGTCCTGGCTAAAAAGGCCCTGAGAGTGGTGACCGGACATAGAGAAGTATCTTGGAGAAGAGGAATAATCTTCCAAGGGGACCACCTATTTTGGGGGTCCTCGTTCTTAGCTAGGAACGCCCTGTCTGGTGAAAGAAGTACCTCACCTGAAGGGAGGAAATCCATGTTCTCTGAGTTTCGTGAGAGAGCTGCTAGTTCTGAGATTCTGGAACCCGAGGCCAAAGCTGTTAGAAATAAAGTCTTCCTAAGAAGAGTGATATAAGAGCAGGATTCGTTGTCCGTGTCGGAGGCCAGTTTGAGGACATCATTTAGAGACCAAGAGACCTTTTGAGGACGGACCGAAGGTCGAAGCCTAGCACATGCTTTTGGAATAGATGAGAAATAAGACTCCGCCAGGTTAATGTTAAACCCAACCAGGAAGACTTTCCTCAGAGCTGACTTAATGGTGGTTATAGTGCTAGCTGCTAGGCCTTTGTCAAAAATGGACCTAAAGAAGGAGATGGCTAAATTAGGAGTCATAACCGAATGGTCTGAAGTCCTTAAGAAATCCGCTAGTTTCTTAACCGCCGAATCATATTGGCGAATCGTTGAGTCCCTTTTGTCTGATTCTATAAAGAGGACATTATCTGGGTCGATGTTTGCGTCCCTACGTGCCGCAAACTTCATGAAATCCACAAAGTTAGGGTTTTGGCTATCCTTGAGGAATCTGACACAGTCCGTGTTTGGACCACCTGGGTCAGTTTGGGGAATGGGATCCGGAAGGGACGGAGTTTCAACTCGAGGAGGAGAGGAAACCAACTGCTCTTTGGCCAGTGAGGTGCCACTAAAGCTACTACCCCGTTGAAGGAGCGGAGTTTGTGCAAGACTTTCAGTAGAAGATTCACTGGAGGGAATAAGAAGATCTTCTGCCAATGGTTCCAATCCAGGGTTAATGCGTCCATGGCATAAGCCTGAGGGTCCAGGTTCGGTGTCACATAACACGGGAGTTTGTGATTGAGTCGGGTCGCGAATAGATCTACCTGGAGACCTGGAACCAGCCTGAGTATCCACCGGAAGGAGTGCATGTCCAGGGACCACTCCGATTCCAGTGGGCTCGTCCTGGATAATGCGTCTGCTATCACATTCTGGACTCCTGCTAGGTGAGTTGCTGACAGGAACCAGTCTTTGTCGGCTGCCAAGGTGAAGATAGTGACTAGGATCTGATTCAGGTTGGGTGATTTGGACCCCCCCCTGTTGAGGCAGTGGACTACGGCCGTACTGTCTGAGACTACTCTGATGTGGGTCGACCTCGGAGGGGAGATTCTCTTCAGGGTCAAGAACACCGCCATGGCTTCGAGAACATTGATATGGAACTGTCTCATGGCGGGTGACCAAGAGCCCTGACACATCTGATGTTGGGAGTAACCCCCCCAACCACTCAGAGACGCGTCGGTATGAATTGTCACTTGTGGAGAGGGGAACTGTAGAGGAACTGACTTGGAGAGGTTCCTCCGATCGGACCATGGTCGTAGTCTCATTTTCAAGACAGAGGGGATCTTCGAGGTCTTGTCTCTTAAAGGTATTGTCGCCCTCTTTCTCCAAACTCGATTGATGTCTTTGAGTTTGGCTTTTAATAGGAGATCGGTCAGTGAGGCAAACTGGAGTAGGCCGAGGACTCGTTCTAAAGCTCTTCTGGACACCTGTTTGTGTTTGAGAAAGTTCCTGACCTTGGAAGCTATCTCCCTCACCTTCTTGGGAGGAAGGGAGAGCTTGTGCTTTGAGAGGTCCCAACGGATGCCTAACCATTCGAAGAGGCTTGATGGTTGTAGGCGGGACTTCCGGAGGTTGACTTGGAAGCCCAGTTTGGAGAGAAAATGGAGTACCTTCGACGTAGCTCTTTTGCATTCCTGGTGCGACTGGGCCCAAATGAGCCAATCGTCCAGATAGGCGACGATTTGTATCCCTTGGTGTCTGAGTTGCTCGAGCACCGTCTCCCCCAGTTTCGTGAATACCCTGGGGGCAATGCTGAGACCGAAGGGCATGACTTTGAATGCGAAGGCTCTCTTGCCGAGACGGAAGCCTAGATAAGGAGAGAAGTTTCGAGCTACTGGGACATGATAATAGGCGTCGGTAAGATCGATAGAGGTGGTGACGGCCCCACGGGGAAGTAAGGTCCGTACCTGAGAGATAGTCAGCATACGGAACTTGTCGCAAAGGATGTAAGAGTTGAGCTTCGACAAGTCCAGAACTACCCTCAACGCCGACGAGTCTTTCTTCGGGACTGTAAACAGGCGGCCTTGGAACTTCAGGGATCGAACCCGCTTGATTGCTCTCTTCTTGAGTAACTCCGCAGTGTACTCTTCCAGGATGGGAGTGGGTCTCTGGAAGAAGGTCACCGGTGGAGGAGGGGATCCCTGTGACCATTTCCAACCCAAGCCCCTTGATATTATGCTGTGAGCCCATGGACTGAAGGTCCAATGATCCCGGAAGTGATAAAGTCTCCCTCCTACCGGCATCACATCATTGGGAGGGAGTGAACTTAGGGCCCCTCCCTCCACGGGAACCCCTTGCTCTGGGCCCGCCGCGTTGGCGGAACTGTCCTCTACCTCTGGAACTCCCTCTTTGGTATCCACGAAAGGAACCGGAGGGTTCGTAGGCAGGGTTGTATGCAGGTGAGGGCATCCAAGAGGGGTTGGGCTGTGTACCAGGGGGAGCAGCGAGGTAGACTACCTGCTGAGGAGGCGCCTGTTGTCGAGAAGTCGAGGCCGCGGAAGGCTGTGGGGACGAGGTACCCCGGGCCGCTTTGTAAGGACTAAACCTCAGCTTCTTCTTGAAGAATGTGTGTCTCTGGGGTTCGAACCTCTTTTTGGCTGAGAGACCCCACCTTACCTGCAAATTCTGGTTTGCCCTCGCTGCGTCCTGAAGAACCTTATCCACCTCGGTCTGAGGGAAGAGGGTCTTACCCCAGCAGGAGGAAGCTATCAGTCTGTTCGGCTCATGCCTGATGGTGGCCTCCGACAGAACGAACTTCCTGCAACTAACCCGTGCTGACCAGAAGTCATGGAGATCTATTTGGTAGGATAGCAGCTGGTTCTTTGTGGCGACTCTGAACAGCGTTTCCTCTGGGTAAAGAGATGCAAGGGACTCCATGGAGGTGATGGATTGGAGGGACCTAGCAAGTCTAGTACGGGTCTCGAACTCAGTTTTGAGAAGACTCTCTATTAATCTGGGAAGCTTCTCAGAGAAAAGAGTAGAGGCACAGTCCGGGTCTAGTTTCCCCACCGTGAAGGTAGAGGCCGCAGCATCCCAGGCTGCCGAGGAACCCGGAATAAGCAAAGAGGTGGGGTCCGTCTCCTTGAGAGCCGGCATGGAAGAGCCTTCTTTGATGGCCTGTATAGTCAGCTCTGTGACTTTGTCTATGAGCGGCAAAGAGATGGAGGCCGCTGTCGTAAAAATAGTGTAGGAACCCTTGTGAGGGGTGAGCTTTGAGTTAATACACCCCCACTCTGATAGTGTTCTGGCCCAGATAGCCTGGGCCTGCTCTTTTGGAAATATGACCGTTTCCTTCGGTACCTTGTCCATACGGACCAATGCATGTTCCTTTAACCGTACAAAACCATTGAACGGGAATGCTAGGCCAGGGGGATAGAACTCCAGGTCCTCTAGAGGGCGGGTGCCCATGCCCTCCAGAGTTAGGGAGCCACCTACGAATGGAGCATGCAAAGCAAACCGCCAAGGATTGTTTTTATCGAAGGGCGGCAGCTTCGATGCGTCTGGGGCAGAAGGGGGAGGGAACTGAGTTCCGGCGCGGATCAGAGTAGCCATCATATCCTTAATCTCTGTTATTGCACCAGAGTGATGTTGAACTTGATCCCTGACCAATCCTTTGATCAGTTGGATGGGGAGGAGATCAGCCCAGGGTACCTGAAAGTCACCCGTTGGTTTTTTCTTGGATTTGGTAGACTTAGACTTCTTAGGAGTAGTGGTTTTACGAGGAGCAATATGAATATCAGGAGCTGTCGAGGGTCCGGGGACCGGTGACGTTGATACTGGCAAAGCTGAAGTCTTATAAGTTCGAAGTGGCTTCACCTTGGGTCGTACGGAGGCAGAGGGATCCCGAGGAGAAGCCTTAGAGTTATCAAAACCTAGAAAGGAAGAGGTAGAAGAGGGAGTAGGAGAGAAAAGGGTTTCCACCAACTCGGCACCACTTACCTGCTCGTCCCTGGGTTCTACGTCTATATCCAGACCAGCCATGTCCATTGGTACGAGGGTTTCGTCCTCCACGGAAATGGTAGCCCTGACTTCTTCAATTAAAGGGGCAGCAAGGTCAGGAGAGACTGCAGCAGTAGTCGAGCCTGGGAAGAGACGGGAGGCCATATCCCCATCGAGGAGATAGGGAGCGCCAGACGGGGCATTCCTGCCAAAGCCCGACACCCACGGCCGAAGAGTAGCCCTTGCTGACCGAAGAGAGACATCATCGGCCTGTAAGATTTGCAGTGATTAGTGATGGAGGAGGGGGTTTGCCCTCCTAAATATACTGTGTATATCATATTCATGTCTATATTAGTGTCTGCCAACGAGAAATAAGGAACAAAGGGAAAACCCACTTACATCATCATTCAGCAGAACTGACGACAACTCGTAACAGAACGAGCACAAATCCGGGAACCACACTGGGTATTGGGCCTGTCCCGGTTCCTGGATAAAGGGAATGGAGCAGTGGGCATGAGACCGGCAGAGGTCATGCCCAACGGGGTCGCTGAACGAGGCAGAGCATCCTTCAGCAGTACAACGGGCCTTCTGTAAAAGAAAGGAGACATGAGTCTGGTGATGCTTGAAACTCTGATAAGGGATAAAAACCTATTATTTTAGAGTTCTGGCACTCACTGAATTACCTAAGCACCCATATTGCCTTGACCAAACAACTAACTATTAACTTTAAGTTGATACTGCCCCATACCATTGTTGGCACTTTAAAATTCAATTGTCTGTATATTTGTAATGCACCCAATTCTGTTAATGACATAAGGATAATAAGCTTAAAGTAATCCGCCGACCTCCAAGGGTCGGGGAAGCAGTGACATGCCCTTAAAATAAATACAAACACCAGCCTTAGCTAAAGGCAAGGCAAATATAAGTGTGAAGTGTATGGGCGACCTCCGGTGAAGCCGGAGCTCCGGTGAGGCCGGATCGTAATGAAATGTCCTGAATAAAGGAGCCTTAGCTAATTAGCTAAGGCAACTTTAAGTGTTAAGTGTTTGGGCGACCTCCGGTGACGCCGGAGGATAATGAGATGCCCTGAATAATTCAATTGTGGCTAATAATTCAATTGTGAAAGATAAAAAGCTAAGTCGTAGCTAAAGACTAAAGCTTAGATTATAGTAAAGCGTATTTACGATCTCCGGTGAGGCCGGAGGGAGAAGAAAGGTCCTGAATAATTATTGTGAATAACAACACAGTTGTAATAACAAAGGCTATTGTGGATATGGCCGTGGCCTGAGACCGAAGTAAGGGCCACCGGAGGGTCTTATCTAAACAATATGAAGCCCGTCCCATGTAGTAAACAATATAAATATAACAATAGAACGAAAGTTATTGAGAATCCCTCGTGGCGGAGTATAACTCAAGGCGGAGTGGATAACGTTCATAACTACTCCCGAGCCGTAACGGGGAGAGGGCGAAACACGGACCAAAATAACGCTAACAATTGAAAAGTCACGAAAAAATAAATAACTCGTAAGTTATCATCCACCCAGAGGGGGAGAGGTGAGGGAGGGAGAACCCGCTGACCGCACAAAACGGAAAACGGGAAATCCGCTCCCCCACCGGAGCTAAGAAAGAAAACGAGAGAAAGGGGTAACTCGTGACTGCGAACAGAAAACGGGGACCCCAATCTCTCGCTCTCTTGGACACAAAAACAGGACTAAAAATCACAAAACACTATTATAAACGTATAAAATAAAAATGTACATCCATATAATACTACGATCGAAGAATAGCATCCGTTAAAACTTAAAATAAATAGCACTGTTCCTTTAACCGAGTCGAGTGACGAACGCCTCGGGCGGTTACTAAACAAAAACAAAGCTAAATCGCTATCTCGATCGTAGGCTGGACTTACTTGCAAAAAGTACCATGAGCAAAAAAAAATAAAAATAAAAATAATAACGGTTCTAAAGGCATAAGGCCAGGGACTTAACCAAGAACCTAAGTGACAGAGTACTAAACGGGCAGATAAAGATGAATTCCCCAACAAGTGAACAAACAATGGCCGCCATGAACGGCCAGACGGGGATAATAAAACAGACTATACTGGATATAAAACACAAGCCCGGTACAATAAAATACTGTCAAAACAAACTATGGTACTTAACATTGGAATGTGTGAAGATGGAGCTTCGGACATGACAAAATAAATCCACGATAGATAAAAAAGACCGAGAGCACAACGAAAACATTCAACACTTTTGAATTCCAAAAAGAAGGATGTTGTTCAGATGGCGCTCGCGTCGTGGCGTGGGTGGTGCGGCGATGGGGATGTGTCTAGGGCCTCTGTATCGGCCCATCCCTTTGGCGAAGGAATTAACTAAATGGAAGACAACCTGTGAATAGTGGATTTCACGCGCCTTTGCTTTATACACGACACCCAAAAGGTGCTCGCGCGAGGGTTGTAACCTCAGCATTCCATGCTTTTATCTTTCTCTGGTATAATTGGAAGGTTTTTATCAGAAAAGGTATACAAGAAGGACTTTTCGCCCGGCGCCACAGGTTCGACCCAGAAATGTCATTTACAAATATATCATGTGTGGAAGTAAATCATTTGTTTATCCTACCAAAGCAAACAACACATGGTCATATATCACACCTACAGATATTTTACTAAAATTAGCTTCCACCCTTGATTTTAGGCCCTCTTTCTTCTGACTTCAGCCAACTATTGAAATTTGGGATGCTAGCAATTATTCCTCACTATGTAAGGAATATTTTAGTATGTTTTTGTTATACATGAAGTTTTTATTTCTTATTTTTAGCCAGAAAGCTTACCACTGCCAACACGCTTTAGTTGTTTACCAGTTTCTTGGTTTTGTACATACACATTGAACTTATCCTTATATATCTCAGCAATGGCTGCAGAGTAATAGTATAGAGAAGTATGAAAAATATAGAGAGAAAAATGTGGAAGTAAAGTGCAAGGTATGTGAGGCAAAGAGGGCAGCTGACCTGAGGTGGGGTCAGGGATTGGGTCAGTCATATGAAGAGAATAAGAAGTTTTGGAAAGAAGTGAAGAGAGTAAGGATGGCTGGCTCAAGAATTGAAAAGACAGTTTAAGATGGAAATGGAAGGTTGTTAAAAGGAGAGGAGGCAAGGAAAAGGTGGGCAGAATATTTTGAAAGTTTACTGAATGTTGAGGATAATAGGGAGGCAGATATAATTGCTGTTGCAGGTGTTGAGGTGCCGGTGATGGGAGATGTGAATGAGAGAGAGATTACAATAGAGGGAGTGAAGAGAGCACTAGATGAAACGAGAGTAGGAAGAGCATCTGGTATGGATGGTGTGAGAGCTGAGATGTTGAAGGAAGGGGGTGTGACTGTACTTGAATGGCTGGTGAGATTGTTTAATATGTGTTGTCAATGGTACCAGTAGATTGGGTTTGTGCATATATTGTACCACTATATAAGGGTAAGGGAGATGTGCATGAGTGTTGTAATTCAAGAGGTATTAGTTTGTTGAGTGTAGTTGGAAAAGTGTATGGTAGAGTAATGATTAATAGGATTAAGGATAAAACAAAGAATGCAATCTTAGAAGTACAGGGTGGTTTTAGAAGAGGTAGGGGTTGTATGAATCAGATTTCTGGGTCGACCTGTGACGCCCGGTGAAAAGGGTCGTTCTTTACACTTTTCTGATATAAATCTTCCAAATATACCAGAGAAAGATAAAAGCATGGAATGCAGAGGTTACTACCCTCGCGCGAGCACCTTGTGGGTGTCGTGTATAAAGCAGGGGTGTGTGAAAGCCACTATTCACAGGCTGTCTTCCATTTAGATAATTCCTTCATCAAAGGGAAGGGCCGTAACAGAGGCCCTAGATACCACACTTGAACCACGCCACCGACGCCTACCACATCCTTCTGTTTTAGACTTGCTCGCTTGGTCGTAATTTTTTGTGCTCTTGGTGTTTTTCCCGTATTGGGCGTTAATTCATTATGACTGACGCTGCTACTTCACCTTTACCAATGTTAAGTACCATAGTTTGTTTTGACAGCTTTTTGCAGTACCGGGCAGTTGTACTCTTCCCGGTAGTGTGTTTTTAATTATAGACACGCTTGACCTTCCGCGGCGTCGGCGGCCATTGTTGTTGTGATTTGCCTCGCTGGAATTTCACGTTAATCTTGCCCATTTGGTACTCTGTCATCTAGGTTCTTGGTTAAGTCACTTACGCCTTTTGAACTATTATTTATTATTATTATTATTGTTTTACTATGGTACTTTTTTGCTAGCAAGTCCAATCTGGACGAACGAAGAATCGCGTCCTTGGCTTTATTATAGTTTAGAACCCGTCCTGGGAGGCGTTCGTTAGTAGACTATATCCTTATATATATTTTGTTACGCAGTCGTTATTCTTCGTTCTTAGTCTTGATTGACATTACAATTTTATTGTTATATTTATATCATATTATGGTGTGCTTTTGGTTCTTTATAGCGTAACCACGAGAGCGTGAGCATGGAGTTCTCGTTTTCTGTTGCTACAGTCACGAGTTACCCTTTCTCTCGTTTTCTTTCTTTACCTCGAGTAGGAGAGGTGGATTTCCCGTTTTCCGTTTTATACGATCACGGGTTATCCCTCCCCCCTCTCCCTCCATGGGTTTATGATATTTACGTTTTATTTTATTATGTGGTTACTGTTAATATAGCTAGCGTTATTAATAGGTCCCGTTCGTGTGTGAGTCATTATTTTGGGCCAGCTTTATGCTGCCACCCGTTCCCTCGTAGTTCCGTCCTCTCCCCGCTCCGCCTTGGGAGTAGGTTGCGTTCTACTCCGCCATAAGTGATACTCATTGAGTTTGGAACCTAGTCAGATATTATTTGGAGTGCAACCCTCTGGCAGGGCCTCATCCCCCCGGTGGTCCTTTGCACTCGGACTCCGGCTACGGCCATATCCACAAGAACTTTTCATTATTAATCACAATTTAGTTATTCCGGACCTTTTCACCGGAGATCACCCAGACGATCAGCATTGAGATTAACATTAATTTTCCGCTGCTACTTATAGTACATATTACTTCGTTTCGGACCTATCACGGCATCCTCGGCTCCGTCCGTGGTTCCGCAGTGTACATTAGTTTATTCTTATTTTAATAGTATTTATGGTGGTCCGGAACCTAGTTTGCTTGCTCCGGCGCTATCCGGTGCATTATATTCTGTATTAATATATTAATATGGAACTCTAGCTCTCAATTATGGAAACATTCTATGCACACATATTTAATGTTATCTAGACTCTTAGTAGATCTTAATCACTGACCAGAGTCTCAAGGAACGTCCAAACTTATGTCTCCTTTCTTTTACAGAAGGTCCGCTGCCCCGCTGCCTGTAATGATCCCGTGGGACATGACCTATGCCGGTCCCATGCGCATTGCGCCATATCCTTCACTCGGGAGCCGGGACAAGCCTCATACATGGTGTTGTTCCCGGAGTCATGCACGCTCTGCTGCGAGCTGTCCTCCCTACTCCTGAACGATGACGTAAGTTGGTTCTAGTTTGTTCCTTTTTATCCTTTGGCGATGATTTAATTTGTTCCTTATATATGTATACATCGCTTATTGCGGAGAACGATCTGTCTCCTTCATCATTAATCCCCTCACCTCTTTCAGGCTGATGATGACTCTCTCCGGTCAGCAAGAGCTGCTCTCCGCCCTTGGGTGTCAGGCTTTGGAAGGAATGCTCCGTCTGGCGCACCTTATCTCCTCGACGGAGACATGGCCTCTCGTCTGTTCCCGGGCTCTACCACTGCAGCAGTTCCGCCGGAGGTAGCTGCCCCGTTAATTGAGGCGGTTAGAGCAACCATCCCAACGGAAGAGGAAGCTTTATTGGCGGGGGACGTGTCCTCTCTACATTTGGACGTCGAACCCATGGACGAGCAGGTAGGTGGTGCTGAGTTGGTGGAACCCTTTTTATCTCTCACTCCTTCCTATACCTCTTCCTTCCTCGGCTTTGATAAGCCTACGGCTTCTCCTCGGGATCCCTCCGTCCCTGTACGACCCAAGGTGAAGCCACTACGTACCTTTAAGCCTTCAGCTTTGCCATTATCTACGTCACCGGTCCCCGGACCCTCAAATGCTCCTGATGTACCTATTACTTCACATAAAACTGTGACTGCTAAAAAGTCGAAGTCCGCTAAGTCCAAGGCTTCGTCGGGGGGGTAGTGCTCAGGAACCCTCCTTCCCCGTCGACCGGATCAGGGATATTGTTAAGGAGCAGATACAACAACATTCTAGGGCAAGCCACGGGGCGATGACGGAGCTCAAAGATATGGTGGCGAATCTGATCCGTTCAGGAACTCGGATGCCTCCGCCTTCAGCCCCAGACGTGTCGAAGTTACCCCCCTTCGATAAAAATAACCCATGGAGGTTTGCCTTGCATGCTCCATATATAGAGGGTACCCTAACTCTAGATAGCATAGGCACCCGCCCTCTAGAGGACCTAGAATTTTACCCTCCGGGGCTAGAATTCCCATTCAACGGCTTCGTTCGTTTGAAAGAGCATGCCTTGGTTAGAATGGACAAGGTACCGAAGGAAACGGTAATATTTCCAAAAGAACAGGCCTAAGCTGTCTGGGCCAGGACTCTGTCTGAATGGGGGTGTGCTAACTCCAAGCTCACCCCACACAAAGGGGCCTACACCATTTTTACAACTGCTCTTGCTATTACGGATAAATTGACAGAACTCACTATTCAAGCTGTCAAAGAAGGCTCTGCCATGCCGGCTCTTAAAGAGATGGACCCCACCTCCATGCTCATCCCGAGTACCTCTGCTACCTGGGACGATGCTTCCTCTACTTTCACAGTAGGGAAGTTAGACCCAGACTGCGCCTCTACTCTGTTTTCCGAGAAGCTTCCCAAATTACCGGAGAATATTCTCAGGACTGAGTTTGAGGCACGGAATAGGTTAGCTAGGTCTCTCCACTCCATCACCTCCGCAGAGTCCCTAGCCTCGCTTTATCCGACTGAGACCTTGTTTCGGATATTCACAAAGAATCTGTCTCTGTCCTACCAAGTCGACCTCCACGATTTCTGGTCGGCTCGGGTTAGCTGCAGAAAATACGTTCTGCTCTGAGGCCTCTATCAGACATGAACCGAACAGGCTGATAGCGTCCTCCTGCTGGGGTAAGACCCTCTTTCCTCAGGAGGAAGCGAACAAAGTCCTTCAGGACGCTGCGAGGGCAAACCAAAATTTGCAAGGTGAGGCCTCACTGCCAAAAGGAAGGTCGAAGCCCAAAAACAAGCTTTTTTCAAGAAGAAGCAGAGATTTACCCCTTACAAGACGAACCGGGGTCACTACCATCAATCGACAGTTCCCCACTCGTCATCACAGTCGCCCTCTGCTTCGACGTCTCAGCAACCGGCTCCCCCTCAACAGGTGGTCTACCTCACTGCTCCCCCAGGTACACAGCCCAACCCCACTTGGATGCCCTCTCCTGCATACAACCCTAGCTACGAATCCTCAGGTTTCTTTCGTGAACACCAGAGAGGAAGCTACAGAGGTAGAGGACAGTTCCGCCAACGAGGCGGGCCTAGGACAAGGGGTGCTCGGGGAGGGAAGGGACCTAGATTCACTTCCTCGCAATGATGTGAGCCTGGTAGGTGGGAGACTTTACCACTTTCGAGACCATTGGACCTTCAGTCCGTGGGCTCACAGCATAATCTCCAAAGGTTTGGGTTGGAAATGATCACAGGGATCTCCACCTCCACCAGTGACCTTCTTCCAGAGACCCACTTCCATCCTGAAAGAGTACACCACAGAGTTACTCAAGAAGAAAACAATCAAACGGGTTCGATCACTTTAGTTCCAAGGACGCCTGTTTACAGTTCCAAAGAAAGACTCGTCGGCATTGAGAGTGGTCCTGGACTTCTCAAAACTAAACTCTTACATTCTCTGCGACAAGTTCCGAATATTGACTATCTCTCAGGTACGGACCTTACTTCCCCGTGGGGCCGTCACCACCTCTATCGATCTTAACGACGACTATTATCATGTGCCAGTAGCTCGAAACTTCTCTCCTTACCTAGGCTTCCGCCTAGGCAAGAAAGCCTTTGCGTTCAAAGTCATGCCCTTCGGTCTCAGCATTGCCCCCAGGATATTCACGAAACTGGGAGAGACAGTGCTAGAACAACTCAGGAACCAAGGGATACAGATCATAGCTTATCTGGACGATTGGCTCATTTGGGCTCGGTCGACCCAGGAATGCAACAGAGCTACGACGAAAGTAATCCGGTTTCTCACCAACCTGGGATTTCAAGTCAATCTCCAAAAGTCCCGCCTACAACCATCAAGCCACTTCAAATGGTTAGGCATTCAGTGGGACCTTTCAAAGCACAAGTTATCCCTTCCTCCCAAAAAGGTAAGAGAGATAGCTTCCAAGATCAGAAATTTTCTCAAACACAAACAAGGTGTCCAGAAGAGCCTTAGAAAGAATCCTCGGCCTTCTCCAATTTGCTTCAGTAACAGATCTCCTATCAAAAGCCAAACTCAAAGACATCAATCGAGTTTGGAGAAAGAGAGCTACAGTACCTTTAAGAGACAAGATCTCGAAGATCCCCTCTGTCTTAAAACTGAGACTACGCCCATGGTCCGAACCGAGGAACCTCTCCAAATCGGTTCCTCTACAATTCCCCCCTCCACAAGTGACAGTTCATACGGAAGCGTCTCTGAGTGGCTGGGGGGGTTACTCCGAACA
The DNA here is from genome assembly GCF_036898095.1 of Palaemon carinicauda. Taxonomy (NCBI): domain Eukaryota; kingdom Metazoa; phylum Arthropoda; class Malacostraca; order Decapoda; family Palaemonidae; genus Palaemon; species Palaemon carinicauda. The sequence goes on along the minus strand of NC_090738.1, from coordinate 24,166,237 downwards.
TCAGATGTTTCAGGGCTCTTGGTCACCCGCCATGAAACAGTTCCATATCAATGTTCTCGAAGCCATGGCAGTGTTCTTGACCCTGAGGAGACTCTCCCCTCCGGGGTCGACCCACATCAGAGTAGTTTCAGACAGCACAGCCGTAGTACACTGCATCAACAGAGGAGGATCCAAGTCACCCAACCAGAATCAGGTCCTCGTCACTATCTTCGCCTTGGCAGCAGAAAAGAACTGGTTCCTGTCAGCAACTCACCTAGCAAGAGTCCAGAATGTGATAGCGGACTCACTATCCAGGACGAAACCACTGGAATCAGAATGGTCTCTAGACATAAATTCATTCCGGTGGATACTCAGGCTGGTTCCGGGCTTCCAGGTAAATCTATTCGCAACTCAGCTGAATCACAAACTTCCCTGTTATGTGACCCCAAACCTGGACCCTCAGGCTTATGCCATGGACGCATTAACCCTGGATTGGAACCATTGGAAGAAGATTTACTTATTTCCCTCAGTGAATCTTCTAATGAAAGTTTTACACAAACTACGCTCCTTCCGGGGGGCAGTGGCTTTAGTATCACCTCACTGGCCAAAGAGCAGTTGGTTTCCTCTCCTCCTCGAGTTGAAACTCCGTCCCTTCCGGATCCCATTCCCCAAACTGACCCAACTAGTCCAAACTCAGACTGTGTCAGATTCCTCAAGGATAGCCAAAACCCTAACTTTGTGGACTTCATGAAGTTTGCAGCTCGTAGAGACGCAAACATTGACCCGGAAAACGTCCTCTTCAGAGAATCAGACAAAAGGGACTCTACAATTCGTCAATATGATTCGGCCGTTAAGAAACTAGCAGATTTCCTAAAGAATTCAGACCATACTTGTATGACTCTGAATTTAGCCATCTCTTTCTTTAGGTTCCTATTTGACAAAGGCCTAGCAGTTAGCACTATAACCACCATCAAGTCAGCTTTGAAGAAAATCTTTCTTGTTGGGTTTAACATTAACCTAGCTGATTCCTATTTCTCATCTATTCTAAAAGCATGTGCTAGGCTTCGACCTTTGGTTCGTCCACAAAAGGTCTCTTGGTCTCTGAACGATGTCCTCAAACTTGCGTCAGACACGGACAATGAATCCTGCTCCTATATCACTCTTCTTCGGAAGACTTTATTTCTAACGGCTTTGGCCTCGGGTGCTAGAATCTCAGAACTAGCAGCTCTCTCACGAAACTCAGAAAACATAGATTTACTCCCTTCAGGTGAAGTACTTCTTTCTCCAGACAGAGCTTTCCTAGCTAAAAATGAGGACCCACAAAATAGGTGGTCCCCTTGGAAGATTATTCCTCTTCCCCAAGATACTTCTCTGTGTCCAGTCACTACTCTCAGGGCCTTTTTAGCTAGAACTGCCACCCGCTCGTCTGGCCCCTTGTTTATCAGGGAACAAGGAGGTACTATTTCCATTCAAGGCATCAGACAACAAATCCTCTACTTCATTAAACATGCTAATCCGGAATCAATTCCCCACGCTCATGATATCTGGTCAGTAGCTACCTCCATCAATTACTTCCAAAATATGGATTTTGATGACCTCAAAAAATACACGGGTTGGAAATCTCCTATGGTTTTCAAATGCCACTATCTAAAGAACTTACAGGCCCTTAAATACCCAACGGTTGCAGCTGAGTGTCTTATCTCTCCACATTAATCTCTTGTTCTTCCTTTCTTCCATCTCTTCTCTCCTCCCTCCTACCCGCCACTCACACCACGTCGCCACTCTCCTGGGTGGTTCGTTAGCCCTAAGATTATTACCATGTTTAATTCCTATGGTTTAACTGTTATTGTATTTACTGTTACTTTAATGTTTGGATATTCTTACACATGTAAGATTTGATGCTTTTGCATTTGGATACTTGGATGCTTCCTTGTCTTCATATTTATTTAGCCTTACGTTCACTATGTCCTTTGGCTAGTTTGTAATCTTATGTTTACTTGCATTATTATATTATATTATTTTGTTACATGGTGTTTGTATTCTCCTCATTATGTTATTATTTTATTGGGCTTGGAAGGCATTCTCTGGTACATTTTCACCGGGCGTCACAGGTCAACCCAGAAAAGGGATTTTGACGAAGGAAAAATCTATTTCTGGGGAGAGACCTGTGACGCCCGGTGAAACCCTTCCCTGTTATTTTGTACGTTCCCACCCTTTCCTTTCCAAGCCATATGTTCTTGCAGAAAGATGTCCTAGAGGGCGCTCGTGGTAGGCGTCGGTGGCGTGGTTCAAGTGTGGTATCTAGGGCCTCTGTTACGGCCCTTCCCTTTGATGAAGGAATTATCTAAATGGAAGACAGCCTGTGAATAGTGGCTTTCACACGCCCCTACTTTATACACGACACCCACAAGGTGCTCGCGCGAGGGTAGTAACTTCTGCATTCCATGCTTTTATCTTTCTCTGGTATATTTGGAAGATTTATATCAGAAAAGTGTAAAGAAGGACCCTTTTCACTGGGCATCACAGGTCTCTCCCAAGAAATAGATTTTTCCTTCATCAAAATCCCTTTTTTACAGTTAAGCAGATATGCGAGAAATATTTAGCAAAAGGTAACGAGGTGTATGTTGCGTTTATGGATCTGGAGAAATCGTATGATAGAGTTGATAGGGAAGCAATGTGGAATGTGATGAGGTTATATGGAGTTGGTGGAAGGTTGTTGCAAGCAGTGAAAAGTTTCTACAAAGGTAGTAAAGCATGTGTTAGGATAGGAAATGAAGTGAGTGATTGGTTTCTGGTGAGAGTGGGGCTGAGACAGGGATGTATGATGTCGCCGTGGTTGTTTAACTTGTATGTTGATGGAGTGGTGAGAGAGGTGAATGCTCGAGTGCTTGGACGAGGATTAAAACTGGTAGACGAGAATGACCATGAATGGGAGGTAAATCAGTTTTTGTTTGCGGATGATACTGTACTGGTTGCAGACATGGAAGAGAAGCTTGACCGACTAGTCACAGAATTTGGAAGGGTGTGTGAGAGAATGAAGTTGAGAGTTAATGTGGGTAAGAGTAAGGTTATAAGATGTAGGGGAATAGAAGGTGGTGCGTGCGAGATTTAATGTCATGTTGAATGGAGAGTTACTTGAGGCGGTGGATCAGTTTAAGTACTTGGGGTCTGTTGTTGCAGCAAATGGTGGAGTGGAAGCAGATGTACGTCAGAGTGAATGAAGGTTGCAAAGTGTTGGACTCAGTTAAGGGAGTAGTGAAAAATAGAGGGTTGGGCATGAATGTAAAGAGAGTTCTGTATGAGAAAGTGTTTGTACCAACTGTGATGTATGGATCGGAGTTGTGGGGAATGAAAGTGACGGAGAGACAGAAATTGAATGTGTTTGAGATGAAGTGTCTAAGGAGTATGGATGGTGTATATCGAGTAGATAGGGTTAGGAACGAAATGGTGAGGGTGAGAACAGGTGTAAGAAATGAGTTAGCAGCTAGAGTGGATATGAATGTGTTGAGGTGGTTTGGCCATGTTGAGAGAATGGAAAATGGCTGTCTGCTAAAGGTGATGGATGCAAGATTGATTGATTGATTGATTGAAAGTTTTCTGGCATCCTGACATCTTAGGTCATTGACACCGATAACATTTACTGTATATGAAAATTAAAAGAGAATTCGATTAAAACCATAAAAATTAAGAAGTCATTACAATAGTTAAATAGTTTTCAGAAGACCTGCTTCTGAAATAAATCTAAAAATTCCGCTCGCATAGTAAGACACATCATGTCCAAGAATCTTGGCAAGAATAAACCTGCCATCCTCACCTCGAGCCTCAAACAGATATCTATTTCTTAAGTTAGTAAAATTATGGCATTCGGTCAACAAATGCCTCACTGTTAAAGGTACTAAGCAGTCCTCGCAATACGGTTGGTGTTGGCCCTTCAGCAGAAACTCGTGTGTCAACCGAGTGTGACCAATACGGAGACGACAAAGAGTCGTCTCCCATTTTCGGGGAATCATGTTATACCTCCAAGGTGATATGATATTTGTTACTTCCCTCATTTTATTGCCATCTTGACTATCCCAGTGCTGTTGCCATTTATCACAAACCAATTTCTTGATGTAAGGTAGGAAATCGTTACATGGAATGGGATACCTCCTTGGTAGCAACTCGGATGCCGCATTCTTCGCCAGTAAATCTGCCTTCTCATTCCCAGACACACCTACATGTGCTGGAACCCAACAAAATCGAACAGTTATACCTTTCCGTCCAATAATAAAAAGCCATTCTAAAATCTTTAAAACTAGAGGGTTACTAGAATTAAAAACTTCAAAAGCCTGAAGAACACTCCTTGCATCACTAAAAATTGTAAAATTAGCCTCCTTTTCCAAAGCTATTTTCTCAATAGCGGTTAATATGCCATACAGTTCGGCAGTAAATATGGAAGCTGTTAGAGGAAGTGCACCTCTACAATTAAAATCATTACTATGTACTCCAAATCCAACGCCAGCATCAGATTTGGAGCCATCAGTATATATAAAAGTCGATCCTCTATGTTCTTCAACATGTTCCATATAAAGAGACCTGGATTCTAAGTCAGTCAAATTCTTCTTAACTCCAATAAAGTATCTACAAAAAGATATGTCAGGTAATTTCCATGGAGGCGTTGATGATATCTTGAATGGAAGCACCTTATTTCTAATTATATCCAGATTGTTTAATAATTGGTTAACCCGAAACCCAAAAGGTTGAGGAGATTTTGGGTGCAACTCAAAGTAGGTTGAGTGCCTTACAAGGCTTGCAGTCTGAAAGGCTGAAGAATTGGGGAGTCTTTGCAATCTAAACCAATACCGAATAATAGAGGACATTCGGTAAAGGTCCAGAGGCAACTCCCCAGCATCAACAAGGAGACTTGAGATAGGGGAGGTTCTAAAGGCTCCTGTGGACAATCTAATGCTAGCATGATGTATTGAATCTAGTATTTTTAACCAGCTTGGGGTTGCTGAGGAGTATATTTCGCATCCATAACTAATTTTGGAAAATATCAAGGCCTTGTATAATTTTAAAATTGTATTGCGGTCTGCCCCCCATGATGTATGGGACAAGACTTTTAAAAGATTCATAGCTTCAACACATTTAGCTTTTAATGTTTTTAAGTGAGAAACCCATGTAAGCCTACAGTCAAATATCAACCCTAAAAATTTTGCTTCACTTGCACATGGGATCCGTTGACCTTTGATGTATATATCCGGGTCTGGATGTACTCCCCGTATACGACAGAAATGGACAATTGTAGTTTTACTTGTTGAGAACTTAAATCCATTCATATCGGCCCAATGGATAATTTTATCAATAGAGAGTTGGATTTTTCTCTCAACCATTGCCATTCTGGCTCCAGCAAATGATATGGAGAGATCATCCACAAATAATGTTGCGAGAACATCCCGGGGAATGACTGAGGATATCCCATTAATTGCTAGTGCAAAAAGGGTTACACTCAGCACACTCCCCTGAGGAACTCCTCCTTCCTGGCATTTACTCTGTGATAGAGCTTCCCCAACTCTCACTTGGAAAACTCTATGTGAAAGAAATGACTGGATGAATAGTGGTAGCTCACCTCTCAATCCGCACTCATGGATTCTTTTAACCCATTTTGTACTAGCGTGACATATATGTTACGTAGAACATATGTTCAGTTAACTTACACCACACGTTTACATGTTGAAACTTGTTTCATGATAGGTCCTGTGTGTGAGAGCTAATACATGTATCTACTTGCATACAAGTTTTTACAGGAATAGAAGTTCATTCAAGGGAGTGACACCGTTCTGTGCAGAAGTGCTGTTTTTGCTCCGGTGTGAAAATGAGTTCAGGCAAAAAGTGAGTATTATTTTGCCATTTTCATTAGATATATTGTATTGTTTTTTGATAAAATACTTGAAATATGGCTATAGAGAAATGTCTGTGCTAATAATGAATATCTAAGATTTATAATATTGGCGGCAGTGCATTTTATATTTTCTGTGACATATATGTTACGCTAGGATGATACAGGGACATTTATGCCTTTTTCTATTTTACTGTATGTAAACTGATAGTAATATCTTTCTTGTGATATAAAACCTTCTATGGCTTCATTTTCTTTCTTTTACTTTACTTTACTACACTTTTAGTTATTTTAACTCATTAATAAGTTACTTTGTTAAATTTGATCCAGAGATAACACGTTTTTATTTTTTTTTTCAGGTCTCTGACTGTCAATGAAATACTAGCAGAGTTAGAGAAAGAAGATATTGCTGCAGATGTTTTTATTGAGCCTGCTGATGATGGTCTGACTGACGAAGATTCTGCTGATGAAGATCAAGGTGGTCTAATTGATAATCTCTCTGGTAAACAATTAGATGCTGCAGGTGAAGCAGCTCTTCCAAATGGAGTTCGGCTTGGAAATTTAGGAGAGGACTTGGAGAACTATGATGACTCTAGTTATTGCTTCAAAACTCCAAAGTGGACTAGAAAGGCAACATTTTCTTCACCAAAACCAATTTTTCCTGAGGCGAATTACAGTCAATACCGGAACTTATCACCATGTGAATTATTCGAGTTGTTTTTTGATGAGGAAGTTTTCAGATTGATACTAGAACAGTCAGCTCTTTATGCTCGTTACAAGGGAGAAATTTCCTTCTCAACAAATGAAAAAGAACTAAAGGTTTTCCTTGGCATATTACTTTTATCTGGCATTGTTCCAGTTCCATCACGGAGACTTTACTGGAAGAAATCTCCAGTGACTAGAAATGAGGCAGTGTATTCTGCAATGAGAAGGAACAGATTTGATAAAATAATGCAGTTCATACATTTAGCAGATAATACTAATCTTGATGATTCAGATAAATATGCTAAACTCCGTCCCCTGATAAGGCTACTTTCCACTGGATTTTTGTCTCATTTTCAACCAGAGCAGCATCTATCTCATGACGAGGCAATGGTTGAATATTTTGGCCGCCATGGATGCAAGCAGTGTATTCGAAACAAACCAATACGCTTTGGTTATAAAGTTTGGTGCCTGAATACTGATGCAGGCTATTTAGTAAGCTTTGATTTATACCAAGGTAAAACATATGAAGGTAATTCATATGAGGAGAAAGCGTTTGGCAAATTTGGAGCCACTGTTCTGAAAAATATAAAGTCATTGCCAGATGATAAAATACAACTCCCATACAGCTATTACTTTGATAACCTTTTTACCTCTTTTCCTCTTCTCCAACACCTGAGTGAGCAAAACTATACTGCTACGGGAACAATAAGAGACAATAGGCTGAAAAAATGCCCTTTGAAAGCAGTTTCTGATATGAAAAAAGAAAAAAGGGGAACATCAGACTTCATCATAGATAAGGCAAATAACATATCATTATGCAGATGGATGGATAATTCGGTAGTCACCATTGCATCAACTGCTCATGGAAGGGAACCCCTTAGTAAGGTGAAAAGATACTCTCAAAAAGAGAAAAAAAATATTGAAGTTGACTGCCCATTAGTTATTCGAGAATACAATAACCACATGGGTGGAACTGACCGTCAAGACCAGAATGTGAATAATTATAGAGTATCTATTAGGGGTAAGAAGTGGTGGTGGTGTATTTTTACCTGGTTATTAGATGTATCAGTGCAAAATGCTTGGATTCTTCATAAAAAGTCAGGTGGATGTTTACCTCAGCTAGATTTCAAAGAACAGATTGCTGAAAGCTATCTGAAGAGATATGGGATCCCTCCTAAAGGGCCTGGGAGACCTTCCCAGGGGGAAACAGGTTGTAAGAGAGTTCTTGATGACATTCGTTTTGATGGAATAGAACACTACCTGATAGAGACCCCAAACAAGAAAAGACGTAGATGTGCTGGAAATCTGTGTAGCAAATCTCCTTCCAGTCAGTGTAATAAGTGTGACGTAGGTCTGTGTTTGTCTTGCAATTTAGCATTTCACACAAAATAGACTTCAATGATGTGCCACATGATGTATCAGTTGCAATAAAAAGTTGATCATTTTATGTTAGCATTTTGAACTGGCAATTCAACCTTTGTTTTGATTCTAAGTGCAAGATTTAATACAATGATTATTTCTTTTGGCTTGTTTTTTTTATTGTAATTTTCAAATTCCATTCATTTGGTGGTTGTGACCACGGTAGTTCATGTATGAAAACAGTAGACTTCTTTTGTATTTAGTTATGTCACTTATATAACAGCAAACAATAAACCTTTCAAAATAGAACAGAATTTTTCATATTTCCCCCAAAATGTACTCGTTACTCCCTAGCGTGACATATATGTCACACTCCATTATTCATTGTACAATGAATGCAGCTGAAAAAAATTATGTATTCTACTGATTTTGGATCCTTATGAACTAGATTTAGTGTAAAAATTTTAAATCCAAAGAAAAAAAAAATTTGGGAAGGAATGGGTTAAGTATACCGTATCTCCATGTGGTATCATATGCCTTTTCAAGATAAAAAAAAAACTGTCACATGGTGCTGTTTGGAAGCAAAGGCTTCACAAATGGAGGACTCAAGTTGTATCAGCACATCAGTCGTTGAGTGCATTTTCCTGAATCCACATTGAATGGGTGATAAAATATTCTTCTTTTCAAGGTACCAAATCAGTCTTGCATTGACCATCTTCTCCATGATTTTACATAAACAAGATGTCAATGCAATAGGTCGGTAGTTTGCTGCTAAAAACTTGTCCTTACCGGGTTTTAAAAAGGCTAAAATAATGGCTAGTTCCCAAACACTTGGATAACTATGATCATGCCATATTCTATTAAAAATGCTTAAAATAAATAACTTTGTATTAAAAGGTACATGTTTAATCATTGCATATGGAATTCCATCGGGTCCAGGGGCTGTATCGTTACAAGTAGCAAGAGCAGAATCAAATTCTCTTTCAGTAAAAGGAGAATTGTATGACTCCTGCTTTCTTGTTGCGAAGTTTAAAACTTTCTTTTCTTCATTGCTCCTATACTGGTGACCAGGAGCTGCTTCACACTTGCACGATACATTTGAGAAATGGTCAGCCAGGGCATTGCTAACTTCGGTTGCTCCAGTCATATACTGGCCATTTATCTTTAACACTGGTGGTGGGTTTGGGGTGAATTTTCCTGCTATCTTTTTTACTTTCCTCCACACAGATGATGTTGGTGTTCTACTGTTAATGGACGAAACAAAGGACATCCAAGACTGGCGCCTAGCTTCTTTCATGGCACGGCGGAACTGTGCTCTACATTTCTTGTATATGACTAAATTCTCCTCATTACGGCGCATGCGCAATCGAGTTACTAAAGACTTTCTTGTGGCTCTGTGCAGGGCAGTTAGTTCTGACGACCACCAGGGGACTGGTCGTCGTCTGAATATCCCTGTTGTTTTGGGAATGGAATTCACTCCTGCTGTGTGAAGTTCCATTAAGTAAGTCTATGGCATCATCAACACTTTCAAACTGTTCTGCATTTCCTTCAATTTCACTTAACTCCCGAAATCTATTCCAGTCCGCCTTATCAAGATTCCATCGAGGTGATCTTTGTAAAGGTGGACCATTGTTGGTGTTTATAATGATTGGTGCATGATCACTAGTATGCCAATCATCTAATGTTCTCCAATTAAAATCGAGAAGACAGTTAGAGCTTGCAACTGATAGGTCAATGCAGGACAAGGTACCTGTCTGTACATGAAAATGTGTGGGCTCTCCTGTATTGAGGAGTCCGACATCTTCATTCTCCAAAATTGACGATATAATATTACCCCTTGCATTTGCTAAAACATCACCCCATAAAGGATGTCTACTATTAAGGTCTCCTAGTAAGAGAAAGGGTTGTGGGAGTTGTTTAATCACCTCTACTATATTATCATATGAGATGTTATCATTTGGAGGCAAGTAAAGAGAACAGATTGTGTATTTTCTCCCTATATCAATTTGTACAGCCACTGCCTGCAGAGGGGTACAGATAGACAAAGATATTTGGGGAACATCTCGACGAACGTATATAAGACTTCCCCCATGGCTCCCTGCTCGTTGATCATATGGTGTCCTATAGGTAACATACTCTCGAGGACAAGGAGTATTAGCATCGAGCTTGCTTTCTTGTAGACATACTGTTATAGGGGAGTGCTCACGTATGAGGAGCTTAAGTTGTTCATATTTCGCCCTTAAACCCTGGCAATTCCATTGCAGAATGGAGGAAAAAACTATGTTTTATTTTTTGGAAGACACCTTAGATGAAATCTTCCCATTGGCAATATTTGATCTAACAATATTTCCCGGAGGTAACTCTAGAGAGGATCTTGATATAGTGGGTTTTGTGTTTCTCTTTTTCTTTGTGTCCTTTTGATCTAATTGTTGAGGAGGATGGTGGACCTCAACTTGAATTTCTGATTGGTTCAATTTACCTTCTAGTTGTTCAGAAACATCAGCAGACAAGATATCATATTTATTGGAAGTCGTGACTTTAATGTTTCTTATGGTGGTAGGAGGAGAGAGGGAGGGAGGTCTCTCTCTTTTTCGATTTAAAGGTTGTGATCTATCAGGTTTTTGCACCTTCCCCACTACGGGTTCACCAGGTAAATTGGTTTTGAGTGGAACCTCCATCAGATCAGGCAAGGAAACGGCCTGTGAGAGGTTTGTACTATTGTTTAAAATCGGAGTAGTTGGCTTTTGAATAATTTTCAGATCTTTAAGTGTCCGTTTTGATTTTTCTACAATTTCTGGATATAGATTTTCGATGGGACTTTCAACCTCTTTAACTACTTTCATTTGTTTCTTTATCTTAGAAGTAGAGATATAATTTTCGTCTGTGTGGTTTGGCAAGTTTTTCTTCAGAACCATTGAAAAAGGTTGCCCTGGTCTTATTTGCTTTTCAAGAGCTCTTTTACGAGCCTCTTTAAAAGTAACCCTTTCCATGGTCCTAATGGCCTGGATTTCTTTTTCAAAAATAAACTTTACACAGCTTTTAGATGTAGCTGGGTGTGCTTCCCCACAATGTATGCAATTAGGGTTTTCTATGCATACTCCATGACTTTTTCCACAGTTGGCACAAATAGCTGGCTTATTGTTTAGTTTTTCTTTACATTTATGGCTTAAATGGCCATACATTTGGCAATGATAACATCGCAATGGTGACGGGATATATGGTTTTACCTTCAAAGATAGCCATCCAGCTTTTATAACATTTGGTAATCGGCATTGATCAAATGTTATAATCAGAGTAGCAAGAGGGATACGTTGTTCTCCAACTCTCTTTCTCATTCTGACTACTTTAACTACTCCTTGATTTTTCAGTTCATCCTCTATTTCTTTCTCCTCTATATCCAACAATTCTGGAGCATATATCACACCTCTACTCTGGTTGAAAGTAGGGTGTGAAACGCATTTTACGCTATGACCATTCAATGTTGTAAGTGTTTTTAACCTTTCACCTTGTAATGGGGACAGTGTCTCTATCAAGAGACTTCCATTTCCCTGGGGTAAAATTTTTGGCTGCCCTCCACATAAAGTAACTATTTCTCTATTAGCTTTAAAAACATTTATACGCTCATTTCTTCCGTTTTCAAATTCCAAGATAAAAAAATTTTCATAATTCACTACTTCATAGTGACCAGGTAATACTTCTACTTTTCTATATCTTTCTGTACTGTCATCATTTTTCACTCTCTCTCTCTTGTTCTCTAGCGTTTTATTATTCACATGACGTGAATAAGGTTCTAACGTTACAATGTTAGAACCCGAGTTGGAGCTGTCTGTACCGAGGTCCATGTTTGTATTTTCCAGGTCGTCAACAGAGGTGTTGGGTTGTTTTGAAAAAGCAAGCCGGGTTATCCACCTCTTATCGGAGGATGTCAGTCCTCCTATCCCATGTGGCCCAACATGAGAAGAGGCTTCAGCGGGGACCAGTCCTCTATTAGAGAGGGGCTGCCTCTCTTAAGGTGGGCGTACACTGGTCAGTGGGGGTAGTTAGCCCCTCCCACCGTCGACTCCAATGCCTGGCGTCAACCATTACCCGCAAGTATGGGTGACTTAAAACCGGATCACTGGAGCTCGACTCTTAACAGACTTGGTCTGTACCCAATGGGGTCTGCCAGAGGGTGATGGCGTCTAAATTGGCACAGGTTGAGATGGAATGCAGTCCATCCCACACTCTGCCAAATCCAAAGCAGCATCCAAAGTAAAATCGAACATGCCTAAGTCGTCAACAATATCCGAGCCCAAAAGGAAGAGATGGGAGAAAAAATAAATAATCAAAAGTAAAAGAGAAAGTGCTGACTGATTTAGTTGGATCGACAGCTGGGCACCGAGGTCCAATGGAAAGTAGTTCCCACTGTTCATTAGAGCCCAGCTGCTAATCCCTAAGCCCCCCATCCTCATCAAGGCTTCAGCATCTGGGGGGATGAATGCAAGAGTTGATGGGAGAAGTACAAGAGGAAGGCCAAGGTTTGGGTGGATGGATGGAGTGAAGAAAGCTCTGGGTGATAGGAGGATAGATGTGAGAGGCAAGACAGCGTGCTCGAAATAGGAATGAATGGCGAGCGATTGTGACGCAGTTCCAGTAGGCCCTGCTGCTTCCTCCGGTGCCTTAGATGACCGCGGAGGTAGCAGCAGTAGGGGATTCAGCAGCATGAAGCTTCATCTGTGGTGGATAACAGGGGAGGGTGGGCTGTGGCACCCTAGCAGTACCAGCTGAACTCGGTTGAGTCCCTTGTCAGGCTGGGAGGAACGTAGAGAGTAGAGGTCCCCTTTTTGTTTTGTTTCATTTGTTGATGTCGGCTCCCCCCAGGGTTGGGGGAGGTGCCTTGGTATATGTATGTATGATCTCAGCAATCTTTGGATATTTTAGCAATGTATTCCAAGAAAGTTCATGCTAGTGATTCTAAAATGTGATTACAATGCAAGATAAACTGCATTATTCATGACTGAAAAGGTTCCGTTTTAAAAAATTTCAACATTTAACATGGAGGCACAATCTACAATGAAACAATGCTTATTATCCTTTGTATAGAGCGACAGATGCATGAAAAATTTCCTACTCGTGAAATGCTCATTCAAGAAAAAGGCAAGTCTTTGTTTAAGGAGTTGTGAAAAAACACTCCATTTGTTGCACTTTCTGAATAGTTTAATTGGTTCAAGAAGCCCTTTAGTTTACACAATATTTAAATCCAAGGAGAAGCTGCTGCTGCTGATGCCGTTGCCAACATGAAATTTCCCAAAAATTTAAAGAAAAACGATGAACATCAAATCGCCTAAGGGAACATATCTTTAATATCGACAAGATGGGATTATTCTGGAAGAGAATGTCCAAAGGGAAAAACTGTGTCAGGGTAGGAAGTAGCCAAAAATGGACAAACTTTAGTATTAAGGGGAAACATTAGTGGGGATTTTGAGTTAAAGCCATTGTTAGTGTACCATGCCCTTAATCAAGAATATTTCGAAGTTAAAGCTTTCCGTGATTTGGATGGCTAATACGAAGGAATGAGTCATCCATGGCCATTTTTGAAGTATGGTAAAATGGTCAATTTATACCAGAAGTAAAGAAAAGAGAATTCCAGGGTCAAGAATCTTCCTTTAAAGGTTATGTTGATCCTTGAGAAATAACCCCAGTCATTCTACACATCTGAATGACATTGATCCAAATGTGAAAGCTGTTTTATTGCCACCAAACACCAGCTCTCTTCTATAACCCATTGGACCAAGGCATCATAATGCTATTCAAGTGGTACTATTTACAGCGTGCTTTACGCTAGGCAATTGATGCTGCTTCAGCAGAGGTAGGGATAAATATTTGGGAGTTTTGGAAGGCATACAATATTAATCAAGCAGTGTTTTACTGTACATAAGCACTTCTTGAGCCAAAGTTACTCCATCTGTGTTGAGTGGCATTAGGAAATAATTGTAACCTCAATTGGTGCATGATTTTCAAGGTTTTGTAGCCAGTCAAGGATATCTTAAGGAATTTGGTAGTGGTGAGTAATGTACTTGATATGGATTTGGAAGAGGAAGATTCTAGAGTTGATTGGTGCTCACAAGCAACCACTATCTAACAAAGAATTGTTGAAGTTAGATGCGCAACAGAAAATTAAAACAAAACTTTCCCTGACCTAAGACCAAAAACATTCAAGTTCAAAGAAATGCTTCCGTGGTTTTACCATTTACCAATCATTGAGTTACAGGATCCTTCAGCCGAACTGTTCGTGATAGTTATGAACGATGGTATACATATTAATAACAGAAATGAAAAGATAAATGAAAAATAAATAGAGAAGAGGGTATTATTGGAGAAACCTTTAAGGATATGGCATTGAATAAAATTAATAAAGATTGAATACAGTATTACCTTGACATCCGAGCATAATGAGTTCCAGGACCAAGCTCGTATGTCAATTTACTCGTATCTCAAGTCAATTTTTCCCATAAATAACTGAAAAAGTTTAATCCGTTCCCGCCCTCTTAAAAAAACCCAAACCAATTACAGTCATACCTCTCTTCACGAAAGACTCTGCTTACAAAATTTTCAAGCTGCGAAACGAGATGCGAATATTTTTATAACCCACTTTACAAAAAATGTTTCATTTTAAGAAAGAAAGGTTTGCCAGCAAGGCTGAGAATAAAATAGTCACAGACAATAGAAAATGTAGATGTAGTCTATAATAGGGGTAACTATAATAGTATAGTACATATGGTACTGTATATGTACAGTATTGTACTGTATGTATTGTATCATTTTCCATTTATTATTACATTAAGTTGTAATAACTACTTAATTTACAGGTATTAACAGTTAGTTTAGGTATATTGAATGGTTCAAATGTATTTGGATATACAGTATTTCATTGTGGTTATACTGCAGCTTTATTATAAGATCTAATGTGGTATTTTGTAGGGTTTGGAATGAATTAGGCAATTTGCATGTGAAATGTGACTCAAACCACGAAAAAATTACTTCACGAAAGCCACTCCAAAACGAATTAATTTTGTGTTGTGAGGCATTACTGTATATAACAATGGAGAACATGCTTTTAATTGGTATAATACTTTACACACACTCATAAAATGACATAAATGACTGCTGGACTGTGATCTGTAATAAAATGCGGTTTTATTATCGAGTTCTTACCTTCGAGAGAGACTGTAGCAGCTAACGGTGGTGTGTGCGGGGGAGGGAGGGAGGGAGGAACGGAAGGAGAGAATTGGATGGTAAACGTACTGTATTACACTGTTCCTCACACTACATATAATAACACTTAAACTTTAAATTAACTTAACTGAACTTTGCTTACTTAATTTAAAAAAAAATTCATTTTCTAATCTTTCTTTATTTTATCTTCTTTACTTTTTTTCACTTAGCTGTTTTTTCCTCGCTTTCACTTTCACATGCTGAAGGCCTTTAAAAAAATACCTATTCAAGGTTTGTTTCTGTCTCCCTTTCAAAGTGTTGCAGAATTGAGTCAGGTAAGTGTCATTAAAAAGAGCTGAAGAACGACCACAAGGCAATTTATCCGGATGTCTCTTTTCCACAAAAATCAGAAACATCCAGCCACTTACCAAACACTTCCTTCATCTCCCTCGAAGAAATAAGTTCCTCCTGTACCACCTCCACCTCCTCCTAGCTACTGAGTCCTTGCATCGTCTGGAGCTCGATCAACTCCTCCGTCATGAGGTCTTACTGATGCTCTTCGACAAGGTCGTTCACATCTGCCTCATTTACCTCCAGTCCCATGAACTTTTCGAGAAACACAATCTCTTCCAACACAATGGGTTCTGGGTCAGGCTGTGGAGTATTGAACCCTTCGAACTCAATTTCAGCTACAAAATGGCCACAATTTCTTCAAAGCTGAATTTAAGGTTTTTCGAGTTATACCCTGCAATGCTTAATCAATAATTTACAAACAATGCACAATATTAAAATGGTCCTTCCAAAATTCACGAAGGGTGAGGTTACAGTTATGTGACATCAAAGAATTTTTTGAACGAATGCTTTGTGTACAGCTCCTTGAAATTTGAAATGACCTGTTAGTCCATGGGCTAGAGTGCGTAATGTTGGGCGGAAGATATAGGACCTTGATGAATTTGAATTCATCAAGAATGTCATCTTCAAGACCTGGAGGGTGACCAGGGAGATTGTCTAGGAGGAAAAGACATTTCAATGGCAGGCTTTTCTGCAGCAAATACTTCGTCACTGCTGGACCAAAGCACAGATTTACCCATTCTGTGATAAAACAGATTTTGAGCAAAGTGAAAAATCTATTTTTTGGTGAGAGTGCCATGTTGTCCTGATGGAAGGTTCCTTATGGTAACTTTCTAAGGGATATTTGCTTCAATGATACTCCCAGAGAATTAAAACGAAGGTCTCCAGGATTCTAACTCCTGGCGCGAGTATCCAGTAAAGGATATCGCATAAAATCAGGGGACGTATACTAGATACGACACAGCAATCTGCTCCCCGAATAGATTTAACTCTTTGATGTAAGGGGAAGAGTGGCAAAAGAAGGGGGTGCCGATCTAGGTACCCGGTGGACCTCCATCCCTACTACTACCGCGACGCCATTCCTTTTCTTGTAGCACTCTAAGCGAGTTGTGCTCCGACGTTAACCCGGTGTTTTGTTACAAGTTATTGGAATATTCATCAAGCAATCTCCAGCATCTTCATCCTTTGGAAAGTAGAGTATTAATTCTTTCCTGTGTATAATTTTAGGTTCCCGTTTCACAGTTAAATTTCAATAATATAAGTGTGTTTGGTTGAGCGTTGCCGAGAACTGGAGGCAGCCATTTTACGACTGCAGTCGCCCATTAAAATGGCATTTTATTTATTCAGTAGGGAGACAATTCCCAGTACTAAGCTATAATGTTAGCTATTTAGGCAAATTATACAAGTGGTGATTTTGCATACATGAATATTATTCCTCTTCCTATTATGTGACTTTACTTTTCGTATGCGGCGGGAACCCTGGTGGTACCAACTACTTTGGCCGGGGATCCTACCAGAGCTAGGCTACTCTCGCTCATATATACGTTAGTAAAACAATTCCCCACGTTTAGCCTCACCCTATCGTTTTCTCGATTCGGATGAGAATTTACATTCTCTAGAATCTATAAATAAGTTATGATATTCATTCTCTCTCAGAGAAATGAGGCTAAAACCTTTCTCCCTCCCAGAGTACTGCTGCCGCTACAGGCGGCAACAACCGTCTTTCTTCATCGCCGTCGAGTAGAACAAAGTTCTTGTTGCCTCCGGCTTTGATTTAGATAGGGACTAACTCAGGATGCCCTTGTCTTGCCGCCGACAATGTCGTCAGCAAAGGAACCATGCTTCCTCTGCTACCGACGATGTCGTCAGCAAAGGAACCATGCTTCCTCTGCCGCCGACGATGTTGTCAGCACAAGAAGCCATGCTTCCTCAGTTCACTGTTTAAGGTAGGCGGCATACCTGCCGCCACCTCTCATATTAATGAACTATAAGACCCTTTACCCTTCCCCTTCTGTCCTTTAGTGACGTCATAGCCGTCACAAAACTCCCTCACCGGTATTCTGACAGTCATCCCAGCTTGCTAGGTTAACTGCGTTACCGACTGGTACCAGGCAGGTAGCAGTTAGTTCAGCTCTCTGCCACCTTCCCCCTTACTCCCTTCCTTCACAGGAAGTAACTATTTTTTGGGGGAAGATTGAGACAGCTCCTGACGGCTGCCGGCGGGAACCTAACATACTTTGGAAAGTCCTCAGCTCTCCCTTGAGCTGCCATCCACATTCATTGCTGCCGACAGGTCTTTTGTGGATGGGTGGAAGCCAGAATCTAACAGATTCTTTCCCCTTCCATTGGAACTTTCATTCTGGCAAGGAGACAGTAGGCGGTCTAATAGTCCTCCAACACTTCCAACTGTTATGTTTACTCATAATAATAGGAAACTCTCCTTCCTTAATGATTTTTATCCCTCTATCAGTTAGTACCGCCAGCTAAATTACAGTATACAACTACAGTGGAACCTCTACATACGAACGTCCTAACATACGAATTTTCCAACAACAGAAGTAAAATTCGACCAAATTTCTGTCTCGACACCCGAAGTGTTGCTCCAACATACGAAGTAAACATTACGCGTACGCGTGGAATTTTCTCGAAAGCGTCCAGCGTCGTTTGTTGTTGACGCCGCTAGACGGCAGCACATCGCAGGGACGCCAATCGAGTGTCACCTTGATCAGTCCTCTCATCTCGTGCGCATCGCGTGGTTGTCCTCTATTCGCTCAGTTTTAACAGTGTTTTTTATCTTTCTTTTTCACGTGTTGTTTTCTGTGTTCCCTAATCATGGGTCCTAAAAAGCTTAGTTTCGGTTCAGGAAGTAATAGTAGTGGTGAGAAAAGGAGGAAGTCTATGCTTTCATTAGAATTGAAGCAAGAAATAATAAAAAAGCATGAGCGAGGTGTACGTGTTAGCGATCTGGCTAAACAATATGGCCGGAATATGTCTACGATCTCGACGATCATAAAACAGAAGGCAGCCATTAAATCAGTGAAACCTTCGAAGGGGATCACGATTATTTCAAAACGTCGTAGCCCTACCCTTGAAGAGATGGAACGACTTTTGTTAATATGGATCAAAGACAAGGAGATTGTTGGCGATACGATCACGGAAACGATCATTTGTGAGAAGGCCAGCGCTATCTACAGTGACTTGAAGGCGGCGCGCTCTCGGGGTGACGTGGGGGAGAGTTCAGCCGATCCTACAACGGAGGAATTCAAGGCGTCTCGAGATTGGTTCGAGAAATTTAGGAAACGGACCGGGATTCATTGAGTTGTTCGTTATGGAGAAGCTTCGAGTTCGGACACCAAGGCTGCTAAAGACTTTGTTAAAAAGTTCGAAAGCATCGTGGCGGAGGAAAGTTACGTAGAGCAGCAGGTGTTCAACTGTGATGAAACCGGTCTGTTTTGGAAAAAGATGCCTAGTTGAACGTACATTACCGCCGAAGAGAAGAAAATGCCAGGACATAAGCCAATGAAGGATCGGTTGACTCTTGCACCTTGTGCCAACGCCAGCGGGGACTGCAAAATTAAGCCTTTATTAGTTTACCATTCCAAAAACCCTAGGGCATTTAAAGCACATAGAATTAATAAAGGCCTGCTACATGTTCTATGGCGTTCTAATTCTAAGGTTTGGGTTACTAGGCATATCTTTGTGGAATGGGTAAACGTAGTTTTCGGCTCTGCTGTCAAGAAGTACCTTCAGGAGAGGAATTTGCCTTTGAAGTGCTTGCTTTGTTTGGACAATACACCCGCCCGCTCGCCCCACCCGGACTCGAAGATGATATCATCGACGAATACAAATTCATCAAGGTGTTGTATCTTCCACCGAATACCACCCCTATCCTCCAGCCCATGTACCAGCAAGTCATCTCTAATTTTAAGAAGCTGTACACCAAGCACTTATTTAAGCAGTGCTTTAATGTCACGCAAAGCACCAACTTAACTGTGTGAATTTTGGAGGAGCCACTTTAATATCGTGCACTGCTTAAAGATCATTGATCAGGCTTGGGAGGGAGTTACTCGTCGGACCCTGAATTCCGCTTGGAAGAAGCTTTGGCCTGATGCTATTGCTCCCAGAGATTTCGAAGGTTTTGGCCCCGAGAATGAACCTGTGGTTGCCGCCGAGGAAGACGTCGAAGAGATTGTATCCCTTGGCAAGTCCAAGGGTCTGGAGGTGGATGAAGATGACATCACCGAACTCGTCGATGACATCACCGAACTCGTCGATGAGCATCATGAAGAGCTCACAACCAAGGAACTCAAGGAGCTGCAAGCCATGCAGCATGATGTGTTCCAAGCGCAGTTGAGTGAGTCGGAGGAGATCGAGGAGGTAGGCCAAATCTTAGGTACGGCGGAAATAAAACAGATGTTGGCATATCATCAAGACGTGGTTGATTTCATTGACAAGCATCACCCACAGAAACTTCAGGTTTACCGTGTTGTTGCGCAGTTCGATGATGTTTGCTTAACGCATTTTAGAAAAATCCTCAAAAGCCATACCAAGCAACTTTCACTCGATGGTTTCTTTAAAAAATCTTTAAAACGGTCTAGTGATCATGATGAAAAGAAAGAAAGTGAAGCAAAGAAAAGGAAGACCGAATCGAGTGAAAGTGATTAAAATTAAAAATAAGAAAAGAAAAAATGTAAAAAAAAATATATAAAATTATAAAGATGAAAAAAAATTAAGCTAAGCTAAGTTAAGTTAAAGTTCACGTAGTAGTGTAAGTTATCGTACACGTTATCGAACAAAGTTACCGTCCCTACCTCCTCGTTGATCTTCCGTCTCCTCCTGCCTAGCAGTCCCTACACCTGCGGCTGGCCTGTCGCTAAGGTTAAATGTTACATTAAAACCCCTTTTTTATTTATTATTTCATTTTTATTATTCTTTTTTTTGGGTTTGTTTGTATTTATTATATTGTATTAATGTACATAATGCGTAATTATGTGTAGCCATTTATTAAGGATTTATTATGGGTTTTTAGGCTGAGGAACGAATTAAATAAATTACCATGTATTCTTATGGGAATATTTGCTCCAACATACGAAGCAGTTTCTGGAACGAATTAAGATCGTATGTAGAGGTTTCACTGTATACAGTAGTACACGTTTCCTAACATACTCTGTGTTTCGTATCGTTGTCAATTGTTGGGACCACAATATTAGGTTGAGGTTGAGTAATCCCTCAACACCCAGATAGTTTTTTCGATCATCAGGACCCTAAAAAACTACCGATCAGTATTAATATATACTACAGGTGGATAATGTTAGTATAGAACCTTACTAACTCTAACTCTAGTTCCTAGAGTTTTTCTACCTTGTATTCTCCCTATCAGGGAAACTGAATATTATTACTAACGGAGGTCTCAGCAATGGCCTGGGAGAGGAAACACAGATACAGTGGAACCTCTACATCCAAACGTATCTACATCCGAATTTTCCAACATCCGAAGTAAAATTCGAGCAAATTTTTGACTCTACACCCGAATTTTATTTAGACACACGAAGTAAGCAATTTTCGTCGTACCGGTTGTATCCGAATTTTTCAACACGCGAAGTACAATTCGAACACGTTCCTACTCTACACCCGAATTTTTTTTTCGACACCCGAAGTAAACAATACTCATACGCGTAGTCGGTACTCATAGCGCCTGATGTGTTTTTTATTTCCGCCGATAGAAGGCAGCACTTCGACCTCGGAGGGACCCTCAATTAGCGCGGCTTGGGTCAGTCCTCTGTTCTCGTCGGCTTCTTGCGGTTGTGCCCTGTGCGTTCTGCTATTATTGTACTGTTTTAATCGTGATTTTTTTATGTGCATCCTTTTATGGTAATTTACGTAAAGTATGGGTCCTAAAAGCCTTAGTTTTGCAAGTGGTAGTGGTGAGAAAAGGAAGAAGGAAATGCTTTCTTTAGACGTAAAGCAGGAAATTATTGAAAAACATGAGCGTGGCGTCCGCGTGAGTGAACTTGCTAAACAGTATGGCCGTAATATGTCGACGATCTCGACAATCCTGAAACAGAAGGAAGCTATTAAAGCAGTGAAACCTTCTAAGGGGATCACCATTATTTCAAAACGCCGTAGCCCTATCATAGAAGAGATGGAACGACTTCTGCTAATCTGGATCAAGGACAGAGAGATTGTTGGCGACACCATCACCGAAACCATCATCTGCGAGAAGGCGCACGCCATCTTCACGGACTTGAAGGAGGAGAGCTCTGGGGGTGATGCTGGGGAGAGTTCAACCGAACCTTCCTCAGACGATTTCAAGGCATCTCGTGGCTGGTTTGAGAAATTTAAGAAACGGTCCGGGATTCATTTAGTTGTTCGCCACGGAGAGGCTGCTAGTGCGGACACAAAGGCTGCAGCTGACTTTGTCAAGAACTTTGAAAGGATCGTGCTACGTAGAGCAGCAAGTGTTTAATTGTGATGAAACCGGGCTGTTTTGGAAGAAGATGCCCAGTCGAACCTACATCACCGCCGAAGAGAAGAAATTGCCTGGGCATAAGCCAATGAAGGATCAGTTGACTCTTGCCCTATGTGCCAACGCTAGCGGGGACTTTAAAGTCACGCCCTTACTGGTTTACCATTCGGAGAACCCTAGGGACTTTAAGGCACACAACGTCGATAAGGACCAGCTTCATGTTATCTGGCGATCCAACTCTTAGGCCTGGGTCACTAGGCAGTTTTTGTGCAATGGGTTAACCAAGTTTTCGGCCCTTCTGTGAAGAAGTATCTTCATGAACAGAAATTGCCTTTAAAGTGCCTGCTATGCCTTGACAATGCGAAGCCGGAGTCAAATGTAAGTGACCACCGAGGGGTCGAAGCCCCACCGGAGGAGTGCACCACAATAACAGAAAGGTACGTGTTCCCAGCTCATGGTATGGCGGAGTTGGATAGGGGTTCAGATCCAGCTCCCAAGGACGTAGCGGGGAGAGGATGGAACTAGGGGAACTAATGATGACTCAGGGCCATCCAAATAACCAATACAAAAGACTCACACACGACAGGACCTATTTAAAACACTAGCCCCAAAATACACTAAAAGTAACCACAAGATAAACATGTAAATAAAAACAAAGCGTAATTCCCGCAAGGGGAAGAGACTAGGTATAACTAACATAAATGAGAGAGAGAGGGAGACACGTGACCGTATGAACAGAAAACGGGAACTCCAGCCTCTCTCTCGTGGTTACTATAACGAAAACTAAAACGAACCTTAAATAAAATACATATAAAAGTCCATGACCAACAAAAAACAATAAAGAGACGAACGAAGAATAGCGAAACGAGAACGAACAAAGAGTGAAAATTGATGATATTATGATATTGCCAAACGGAATAACCCAACTATAATAAAGCCCCGAACGCTATTCTTGGTTCGACTAGACAATGGACTCGTAAGCGATAAAAAGTACCAAGACAAATATATATATGGTTCAAAATATAATAATATAAATGGCACAGGGCCTAAAGAATAAAAAGATAATGAACCTAAGATGACAAGAGTACCAAACGGGCATAAGTTAAACGTAAAAGCGTAAACAATAACAATGGCCGCCATCGCCGTGGAAGGCCAAAGCCGTACGCACTAAAAACACTAAAATAAATAAAGATAACACTAGCCCGGTACTAACAAATCTGTCAAAACAATCTATGGTACTTAACATTGGTGCAGGAGCAAGGAGATCCTCGGTCATGATGAAACTTCACAAAAACAGAGAGAAAACCAAGCGGCACACAAAAACAAAACGACGCTTACGAAGTCCAACAGAAGGATGTAGTTCAGGTGGCGCTAGCGTCGGGCGTCGGTAGAGTGGCTCAGGTAAGGTAGCTAGGGCCTCTGTTACGGCCCTTCCCTTTGATGAAGGAATTATCTAAATGGAAGACAGCCTGTGAATAGTGGTTTTCACACGCCCCTGCTTTATACACGACGCTCACTGGGTGCTCGCGCGAGGGTAGTAACCTCTGCATTCCATACTTTAACTTTCTCTGGTATATTTGGAAGTATTTATATCAGAAAAGTGTAAGGAAGGACCCTTTTCACCGGGCGTCACAGGTATCTCCCCAGAAAGATTTTTCCTTTGTCAAAATCCCTTTTTTTGATAATTCTTCTTTTTTACATGTCTATTATCTAATTTAGTGTGCATTATTCTCATGGGAAATTATGTGTAGTAGTTTATTAAGAAGTTATCATAGGTTTTTGGGCTCAACCACGGATTAATCCGATTTCAATGTATTCTTATGGGAAAATTCGTTTCGACATCCGAACATTTTCTACATCCGAAGTCGGTTGTGGAACGGATTAAATTCGTATGTAGAGGTACCACTGTATGTGCCTTTTCTACTTCCTTTCAAGCTTACTATCCTAAGCTATTATAAACAATAGTGATTACTATTGTTAATAAAAAATATATGCTTTTATATCAACTGAAATAAAAAACATGAATACTCACTGGGCCCTTTTTCCTTTACAGGAGCCGATGGAGAAGTGTGCAGCATTGTTCTGTAACCACAAAGGCAAAGACTTTTGTGGCAACCCCACCTCAACAGCTTTGGAGAAGCCCCCCAGTCAACATAGAGACTAGGGATACGGCGAGGGAGTCCCTTCACAAATGGGTAAGAGGGTTCCAGAAGAACTCTACGGGACCGTACTTACCCAACGACTCCCTAAGGTGCCTACTGTTCCCCAAGGCTCTACCAAATGCGGTGGTGCCCCAGGAACAGGTCCAGCCTCCCCTCATACAACGCGGACATAAATAAGGCACTGGAAGGCATGGACATCCACCAAGAAAGAATGTCAGAAGTGTGAACTGACACTGAACAGGACCTACTGCAAGAAGGCCCTGAAGAAGACATGGAACATCCACAAGCGGAGGAAGAAGGATCCATTTCAACGGCAACCGAAGACCCTCAGTTCGCCGTGACGGCATATCAACCTATGCCGTCAACTTCTTTAACCCCAACTCTACAACCAGTTACACAGGCCGACAAGAACGAAGCGATCCTCACTTCGATTCAACGGATGATGGAATTGTTCCAAAAGGAACAAGAGACAATGAAACAATCAATCAAGCAGCAGCAGATACTGTTGCAGGAGAGGGCAGACCACCCTGGACCTACCAAGGGCTCCACTAAGAAGCCCCTTAGAGTATTGGATTTCCCTCATTGCTCCGAAACTAACCCCCGGAGGTATGCGGAGCATATGCCCATGATGAATGGGAAACTATTCGTCTCGGAGAAGTTGGGGGCCAAACTAATTGAAGACCTTGAGTTCTGACCTAACTTTTCAACTTACCCAGACTGTTACGTGAGACTGCGGGATGAACAAGCAGCCCGTGAGGAAACGGTACCCAAAGAGGTCAATGTCTTCGAGCATGACAAGGCGCAAGCCATCCTCCTGAAAACCTTGAAAGGAGCCGGGTACATCAACTCCAAAGTCTCAGCACTGAGCAAGAGACATCTCACCTTTCTTGCTCCTTCCTCCATCTCTTTCCCCTTTTTGGAGAAAGCACTAGACTTTGCCGTCAAGGCAGTCGACGAGGGCAAACCCTGCCCAACCCAAGAGGAATGCAAACCATTCTCTCTAGCACTGCCTACCTGTGAGAAGTGGAAGGATGTCCACCTAACCTTCTCCGTCTTTAAGTTGGATCCAGAGATAGCAGGCCAGCAGTTCAATGAGAACCTCCCAAAGTTGCCAGACCATCTTCTGAGGAGGGAACAGGAGACGAAGGAGAGACTTGCGGCCTCCCTTTCTCATCAGAACTGCCTGGAAATGAATGTAGGTCTACATAACGTCCCAGAAATGTTCATCTTCCTGGCTAAGTCTCAAATGGGGACCCTTGTGAAAGACTTATATGCTTTCCTCAGAGCAAGGAGAGCCTGCAGAGAGTTCGTGTTGGCCTCAGCGACCGTCAGACACGAACCAAGGAAGCTGATTACCTCGAGTATCTGGGGTAAAGACCTTTTCCCCCAGGAACTGGTCCGAGAGATCATTGCCAGAGCAGCCACGGAGAATAGGAACCTTCTCCAAAAGTGGGGCATGACCTCAAAGAGGAAATCTTCCTCGGACAGAGATCCCCAGCCTAAGAATAAAAAGGCAAGGAGACCACGCAGACCTGCACAACTTCCTGCTGTGACTAAGACCATGATGTCTCAGACCACCTTCCAGATGGTCCCTCAACAACTGGTAGCCCAGTCGCCAGTGTTCAACCCTAACTTTGAGAGGCAGTCGACTTCCTTTTGCTCTAGTCAGAAAGGAAAAGGCCCAAAGAGAAGTTCTTCCGGAGGCAACTCCTCTAGGGGCCGAGGAGGACATGGTCGTGGAAACAAATCTGCAAGACCCTCCAAGCAGGAAGCAGACTATCACTTTCGGGATCGCTGGACCTTCGATCCATGGGCCCACAGCCTAACCACGAATGGACTCGGGTGGAAATGAAACAAAACTCCACCCCGTTTTCCTCAATTCTTCCAACACTCATCCCCCTTGTTAGAAGAAAATACCTCAGAACTCTTGAACAATAAGGTAATGAGGAAAGCGAAGTCCATCAAAATTCCAAGGAAGGCTGTTTTGTGTTCCCAAGAAAGACTCAGACAAACTCAGAGTCATTCTAGACTTGTCTCCACTCAACAAGTTCATCAAAAACAACAAGTTCCGGATGCTTACTTTGCAACACATAAGGACCCTTCTACCAAAAGGGGCGTACACAGTCTCAATAGACCTAGCAGATGCTTACTGGCATCTTCCAGTGAGTCGCCCTTTCTCCTCCTACCTAGGATTCAAGCTACAGAAGAAGTTTGTCTTCAGAGCAATGCCCTTCGGACTGATCACTGCCCCAAGGACAATCACGAAGCAAGCAGACACAATCGTCCAGCAGCTACGCTCCGAAGGAGTTTAAGTGGTAGCATATCTAGATGATTGGCTGGTATGGGCAGTATCCAAGACTACTTGTTTGCAGGCAGCCAACAAGGTAATCCAGTTCCTGGAACACCTGGGCTTCAAGATCAATTGCAAGAAGTCTCGCCTTTCTCCTTAATAAATTACTACACATAATAATACAATTGCATTATACAAGAGATGTAAAAAAGAATAATTATAAAGAAATAATAAATAAAAATGATATTTTCATAAAATAAATTTTTGAACGTACTTACCCACTGGTTATATAACAATAGCTTTATTCTTCTGTCCGGCATAAATTCAAAACTCGCAGAAATCGCATAGATATGCCAGGTGTACACTTGCGCCACCACGGTAGCTAGGCCGAACTATTCCATCCAGCACCAGATTTTCCATGCCCATAGGTCTCTAGAAGGGACGAGGGTGGGATTATAAGTTATATAACCAGCGGGTAAGTACGTTCAAAAATTTATTTTATTATGAAAATATCATTTTTAAATATTGAAACTTACCCGCTGGTTATATAACAATAGCTGATTGACACCCTTGGTGGAGGGTCAGAGACAGAAACATTGTTGGAATTTCACTTAAGAGTTAAAAATAAAACTAGCTTAAGGGTTCATACCTATTAAGGAAGCTGACTTCAATGATTCTCTGCCTCATTATGTCTACTGTCCTTTGAGATCCAGCAGTCCACCCATGGGGCTGAAAAACTAGGAGCTGTCAAACGGTGAATAACCTATATGCTGACAGGACCTCAACTAATACCCTTGTTCCGGGCGCCCTCAAGGAACAAAATGACCACCTGACTGAATCAAAGATTGCGGAAGACTGTCGACCAATCTTCACATACAACCATAAAATATATACAAGATCCAAGAGAAGAAAAGAGTACTAGGGATTAGGGGAGTGTAGTGGTAGATCCTTCACCTACTACTGCATTCGCTGCACGAATGGACCCAAAGTGTAGCAGTCCTCATAAAGAGTCTGGACACGTTTTAAATAATGTGATGCGAATACAGATTTACTTCTCCAAAAAGGTTTATCCATTATGCTTTGCAGAGAACGATTTTGTTTAAAAGCTACAGAAGTTGCCACAGCTCTAACTTCATGAGTCTTAACTTTAAGCAGTTTAAGGTCCGCCTCACCACAGTGTGTGTGAGCTTCTCTAATCAAAAGTCTTATGAAATAAGATAAGGTGTTTTTAGACATAGGTAAAGCAGGCTTCTTGACTGCACACCAAAGAGCTGAATTGACTCTTAAACCTTTTGTCCTGTCTAGATAGAACTTCAGTGCTCTAACAGGACACAGAACCTTCTCCAGTTCTTCACTCACCAAATCAGAGAGGTTAGCAATTTCGAAAGATTTTGGTCATGGGTGAGAAGGACGTTCGTTTTTGGCCAAAAATTCAAGCTGCAAGGAGCATATAGCTTTCCTGTTTCTGAAGCCAATGTTCTTGCTAAAAGCGTGAACTTTACTGACTCTCTTAGCTGTTGCTAAGCTTACTAAAAGTAACAAATTTGGAAATAATTTGTATTTTTCCTAACATACAAACCTGGAGCTATTTATTAGGGTATTACAGTGAACCCTCGCTACTTCGCGGTTCGACCATCGCGGATTTTTTTCATAACCCATGTATATACATATATCGCGGATTTTCCAGAAATATCGAAAATACCGCAATGTGACCGATGGTGCGAGATTGGAGAAAGTAAGGAAAATTGAATCGTGATTGATTTTCAATATAAATGAAACTTTGAGGAGCAACAAAGATATCATTTGTTAGAGAGATAGAGAGAGGTAAGGAATGGGAGGTAGTGAAAAGTAGCCCAGAGAGAGAGAGAGAGAGAGAGAGAGAGAGAGAGAGAGAGAGAGAGAGAGAGAGAGAGGGAGATAGGTAGAGAGAGAGAGAGAGGTAGAGAGAGAGAGAGAGAGAGAGAGAGAGAGATTAAATGTAATAAACAAAAAAATTTGATAGGTTATAACACATTGGTGCTTATGTAATATCAACTGTATACTGTAGATGGTTTGAATAAGTTAAGAAATGGTATAAATGATACTTTGTTAGTGTATTCGTACACACTCAAGAGCGGCAGCTAGATGACAGCTGATCTAATCACAGCCAAAAGTAAAAAAAAAAGAAGTCAACAATACTCGATTTTTAAAACAAACCCGAAATTTAAAAACAAAAGTACACGCTTTCTTAATGTGCAATTAACTATTTAAAGAGTGGCAATTTTCTAGAATAAAATGATATTTCCCAAAAAATAGTGGTTTGCTGATGAAATCGGATGCCGTATTTTTAGCTATGATTGAAATGGATGTAGACTCGGCCTAATTATTTCGTTTCGTATTTAATTGACACTAAGAAAACTAATTTTAGTTTCTTCATCTAAATGTAAGTATTGTATAACACAGAGAGAGAGAGAGAGAGAGAGAGAGAGAGAGAGAGAGAGAGAGAGAGAGAGAGAGAGAGAGAGAGAGAGAGAGAGAATCAGCTGTTGTACTCAAATGGCGTGTTTTTGTTTCGTGAGAATTTCATCGCCACGACTTTAACAACAACATACTGTACTGAACTTTACAGTATTATACAGACTACTGTAATATGATAAAGTAAAATATTTGTAATCTATTCTATATGAAATGGGGCTATTTTTTTTTGTTTAAAATTTACATTTACGTATGTAAAACAATCTCTCTCTCTCTCTCTCTCTCTCTCTCTCTCTCTCTCGTAGATTGTTTTCCTGCTTTGCTACGTATGTATGATTTTATATAGATACGGTAAATAATATTTGTAATAACATATTTTATTAAAGCTTTTACTGTAATATCATTATTTATCACTTTCATCATGCGCGTTAAATTCCTTAGTTTGTTTACTGAGCGTACTTTATGACGCCGTCGTTTCAGGCGGCGTCATAAAGAGAAACATTTCATTTGGAAGTCCTAAGAAAAATTAAGTAAAACATTAGTAATAACCAAATCAACATACTGTACTGAATAATCAATATAATCGATGCAGAAACTAACCTATACACAGATGTGTAAATGCGTTTGTTTCTTCATTATAATCAGAGATAAACGTAAACAAAACATTGGTTGCCATTTTTTATCGTGCTTTTTGGCGTGTTTAGGAAACGCATGATATAAAGTCGCCCTTAATATTTGTGCCTGTTTTAGTTTAGGGTACGTTAGTACATGCATTAAGTGTTCTGTACATTAAAGGGTAGTTTGTTAACAGTACTACGTACAAGGGAAGGTTTTAAAAGTCTGAATATACATGTTAAATAAATAGGTAAATATGGTGTCACTACTTCGCGGATTTTCACCTATCGCGGCCGGGTCTGGAACCTATCTACCGCGATAAACGAGGGTTCACTGTACTTTCGGCGCAGATGAAAGACGAGCCATGATAATTTTAGTGAGGGATAACTACCCCATCTGCTAGTTAGCGGGTGGGGCGTGGGGTAGACTGGCTAACCCGCTCACTCACATCTCTCGGCTGAGTAACCACTTTGCTTTATGGCAGGACTTCTCGGGGGACAAGGTGGCGGGCCAATTTGTATACATAGCTCCAGGTTTGTGTTAGGAAAAATACAAATTATTTCCAAATTTGTTATTTGTTCCGACACAGATACAAACCTTCGCTATTTATTAGGGTGACTTACTCTTAGGAGGGAGAAAGTCCTCACCAACTGGCCTTGGTCATGGCCCGGGGTCCTCTCTATTTCGATCTGTGATCGATAGTAGAAGGGACCCTACCCTCGCTAAAATCAAGTGCCGATATGAGGTAATGCACAGATAGCGGCCTGCAGAAGCTTGTGTGTGAGTGAAACTAACAGTGTGGCATGTCTTCAACATAGGAACTCGAGTAGAAAACCTATTGTTCTTAAAGACTTACCCAATACCCTCCCTCTAAAAGGTATTGAGGACGTAACAAAGTATTCTTCTATACTTAGGAGGCACAAGGGAAATGGGTCTTAACTACAGCGAGGTGACGTCAGCTATGCTGAGGCTTGCGGAGCCGTTTTCCCCAGAGGGGAGAAGGTGAAAGGAAGAAAGGAGCCAGACATTCTTATTCATTCACCCCAGACTAATCAGGGTAGCCTCAGCCCTCAACCCTCTGCTACTTGTCCATCAAGGAGCCTGAGGTGTTTAGACCATTTGTTGTGCGACCACCACAGGACCAATGGAAAAGGTCTCCATGTTCTTGTGGGTTACGTCTTTGCAGGTGGGCCGTGAAGGTCGATTGACACTTCCACATGCCCACTTAAAGTATCTGCACCACAGAGTAGTTTCTTGAACGCCAGGGACGTAGCAACGCCAGTGACGTTACGAGCTCTGGGTCTTAGGATGGAGGAGGGTCTAGATTAAGAGTAACCGCAATTGTCTTCCGATCCCAGAGGGGAAGGAAATCCCTGAGGTCCTCCTCTTGACCTTCCCCGTGCTGGTCAACAGTGCCGACACACGGGGGCGAGCTGGTATCGTTCTTTAAAGGTAACCCCACAGACTCTTCACTGGGTAAAACCCCAGTTGATGGGTTTCCGGTTACCGAACGAAGACTCTTTATTCAAAATGGGCTGCACCTAGGGTAAAGCACATTCGGATTTGAGTTGGCAATCCACTCAGGGACGCCGCTGAGGATTACTTCTCCCCGTCTCCTAGGGTAGGAGACATCAGAGGTTGAATCATACAACACACTAACTCTCTTGGTCAAAAGCCCAAGTGAGTAGAAAGGGCGTCTTCCGTGTAAGGAAGCGATCTGCTGCTGGGCCTATGGTTCGTAGAGAGGGGCCTTCAGAGATTGAAGGACCAGAACCGCGTCCCAAGGAGGAGGTTGAGATCCGACGGGGGACAAGTTATCTCACACTTGCATAAGTAAAGGCATCGATGGCAGAGAATCCCCTTCCACGACATCAGTCACAAAGGACCGAACACTTCACCTGGAAGACCGACGCTGAAAAGTGTCTGAGGTGCCAAGACATCTTTTCCGTAACCTGATGCGAAAGGCTTCTCTGAGAGGGGTGGTGTAGGATCGTCCCAGGCGAGAAGTCGAAGCAAAGCTACGGCTTAGGAAAGTGTTAGCATGTGGCTGCTTGGAAGATCGTGCCGTGGAAGATCCCTTGGAACTCCGTCAGGAGCTACAGAAGGTACGGGACCCATTCTGCAGGTTGCCATAGCAAAGCTATTGGAGCTTCGTCAGGGGCTGCAGAAGGTCTGGGAACCATTCTGCGGGATGCCATAGCGAAGCCATTGGAGTCATTGATAAGATCCTGCTTATCCTGACTTGGCTGAGGACTTTTTCACCAGACCGAATGGGGGGGAGGGGGGGGGGGGGGGAAACAAGGCACACCTCTAGGCTGCTCCACCGATCTTGGAATACATCTTGTTTGAGGGCCTGGGGAATGGTCGAGTGAGAGCCTGAAGATCAGGGCCGCTGCGAGCATAACCACAGTCGGGGACCCCACAAAGTTAAGACTTAGTTGGATACAAGATGATTCCAAGACACTAAGAGCCCACTATCTGGGTGGTTTTGCAAGCACATTTCTATACCAGGAATGACGCGAGCAGATGGGGGCAACTAGTTGTCCTCTGTCCATCTAAGGCTTCATACTACTAGATGGTTCTCTAAGAGAGGTGAATGGTGGTACCTTTCTGAATCGGGCTAACAGACGAGGATGGAATGGTATGGCATATGGCCCCCCTCTCTCTTTTGATGCATTTTAGAGAGCATTAGGTCCAAAGGGAAGACGAGAAGACAGGCCTCTTTGCAGAAGCTCTCATCTGCCACCCATCATCCGCGGATTGTCCAGCGGGGAGGGGGGGGGGTGCATAGCAATAAACACACCTCGAGATGATGTCGAGACGTGTAACCAATTGCACGTTCTTGCAACGAAGGGGAACAGCCTGTTCTCCCTCCAACTGCCACTAATCCAGTGTGGTTGGCCGAATAAGACCAATACCAAACGGTAAACCAGTTAAACAGTACAGCTTATGTTATAATAGCGAATCTCCATAGAGATCGCTTTCCGGACAAGAGACTGTACGGTAATCACCGATCGCCTCCAACCAAACCCAAGAGGAGATTGAGACGTATCTTCAATCTATTGTTGGGTGGGAAAAGAGCATAAATCTACTACGGAGTAGTAACACCGAACTGTGCGCATGACAAACATACATGCATAGTTGGACTTAAAAGTCGTATCCGGAACTGTTGGAGAACGGAAACGTTCGTAATGGAGGTTTCTCCTTCTTAGAACAAAAAAAGTTCGTACTTCTCCGTCTCCGATCAGTAAACTAGCATTTATATTAAATGTTCCCTACTAGGAACAAAGCCTTTGTAGGAGACTAAGACTTCCGATTGGGGGAAAGGAAAAAATGCCTATAAGGAGGCAGAACGTAAATGCCGTATGTTTGGTTACAGGAAAGTAGCCAAGTAATGTAATGAATAACCTGGTTTCAGTAAGGGATATAAATATACAACTTAATAGAACGGAGTTCTAATTGGAAGATGTATATAGCCCTTATTGGCAGAAAGATCGCTTGCACGCACATATGTACTTGTCCATTTGCGCTAGCGCATGCGTATTCTCTGCCTCCAGGAAACGTTTGCAACAAATCCGGTTGTGGGAATAATGTATGTGCGACGAATCGCAACATTATTGCCGAAAGAATTTTGATCGTTGACTGTAATATTTTCTTGAATGAGAGCGAACATGTTCTCAAAAAAAATATACAATTATAGGGGCAATCATTTCCCCTTTGGTTTACCCCTCCTCTTGAACGTTCGTAACGTAATGAAAAGATGCCCACGCTGTTGCTATCGTTCTTTTAACGTCACCTAACAATGTTCCTTCGGGACTAATTGTTCAAAACAATAACCCTGTAAGGATAGAATAAAAGTCTCGTTAGACTATCGTGTAAAAAGGCAAGTCGTTATACCCACGGTACAATGACGGGGGAGGCTGCCTGCCTCCATCAAATGGTAGAACAGAGTTTAAGACCATAACCTCGCGGTTTTGTCTTGGCTAGAGTGCATGCTCCGGGAAGGCTTACGACCTTCATGAAGTTTTAACACCCATTGAAGTTTTGTAAAAATTCTCAGGGACGAGTCTCCCGAAAAAGGGTGAAGTCTCATATGTGGGGGTTTGCTTCAAGAACGCCAGACATAATTGCCATCGACCGCTTACCCGAAGGAGTTGCCATCGAACGATTTCTTGCTAGTGAGAAAACTACCGTCTTATTCAGGCAAGGCCTGCCAGGGGAAATGAACTGCTATGTAAAGAAATTTTTCATTCCCCGCTCATTTCCATCTGCTAACCAAACCACCCGAAGTGGGAAGGTGGAGGAAAGATGACGGTGGTTCGTTCGAAAAGGAAAGGATCAGTGCTGGCGAAACCAGACCAGCTGATATAGTAATCAGCCAGGAGTGTAGAGTGACGTATCAAGTCACACCTTTGGAAGACCCATCCTGTAGAGAGGGGGGGTTGACCATAGAGTTTTCAGAAAACTCTGGATCGCGGAAACAGAGAGATTCGGATGAGAACCTAGGGGTTCAGAATCTATTTGTGGTTCCTTTCTCACGACCTTAAGGGATGTTGTACCGAGAACCCGCAGGAACTCTGTCGCTGATTCCTGATGGAATTTCCAGGAATCGTGTTACGTGACCAGGACCCAAAGGAACCGTGTCATAGTTACCTGTAGAGATTCGTAAACCCTTAGGCAGCAGGCATCCCTCTGTCATCAGAGTAAAACTCTTGATGACGATGGGGGCGTGCGAACAATTCACGGGACGAGAGTTCGAAAACTCTGTCAAGAGAATACAGTAAACCTCTTCTGCACTCGTGAACACTGTCATATAAGTATGGCTATGATCACGAGAACCCAAACGTTCAGCGTGAACTGCGTTGTGAGACCCCGAAGGGTCATAAGAGTTGTTCGCGCACTTCAACCGATTGCGTGCACCTCGTTGTTTGTGCGCGCCAAGTTGGTCATGCGTGAGAGCCAATGTGGTCGAGCGCGCGCCAATACAGTCGCACGCTCCAATCCGATCGTGTGCTCACGCCAATATGGTCGTGCCCTCCTATCCGATCATGTGCGCCAATATAGTTGTGCACGCGCACCAATATGGTCATGCGCTCTTGCGCCAAACTGTTGGTAGGCGGAAAGGAGCTCGAGCGCGCCCTTCCCGATTGCGCTCACCTTTTTCACGCTCGTGGAGCGAATGAGGTTGTTTGCGCACCTGGCGCGCATAATGTTGCTCGCGCGCCACAGGATGTTCGCGCGCATGGCAAGCAACAGGATGTTCGCGCATATGGCGCGCCAAAGGATGAACCCGCGCGCCATGATTTCCATTTTGTTTGCGCGCCCCAACACGCTCGTGCATGCCTATTCGGTCGTGAGCGCCAATTTGACCGTGCGCGCCAACTTGGTCGCGTGCGCGATAGCTCTCAGGTTGGTGAGAAAACTCACTGCTACGCTCACCCCGAAGGTTCACGATAGCTTGTGTTGTGTGAGCGCCAACGATCAACACAACGAGAATGTGAAAACTCTCTGTCATAAAAAGAATGACTCAGGTCACGAGAACCCAAAAGTTCAGCGTGAACTGTGTTGCGCGAACCCGAAGTTTCCCGTCACTAAACATCTTAGTGTCAGTGACTAAAGTTAGGAGAGCCCTAGGGTTCAACGTAACTGACATTACAAGACACCGAAGGGTCAGCGTAACGAGAAACCGCAGTTTCCCTGTCACAACACACCAGTGTGTTAGAGTGACTAAAGTTACGAGAGCCCAAGGGTTCAGCGTAACTAATGTTACAAGATCCCGAAGGGTCAGCGCAATGAGAAACCGAAGTTTCCCTGTCACGAAACACCAAAGTGTCAGAGTGACTAAAGTTACGAGAGCCCAAGGGTTCTGCATAACTAATGTTACGAGACCCCGAAGGATCAGCGTAACGAGGAACCGAGGTTCCTCTGTCACGAGACCCTGAAAGGTCAGCGTCATTGATGGCACAAGTTCCCGAAAGCTCAACGTTACCATCGTTACAAGAGCCCGAAGGTTCAGCGTAACTGAAACCCGAAGGTTTCGAGCGGAGTCCCGAAGAACTCCTACTGTCAAGAGAACCCGAGGATCAACATGACGAAGGTTCAAGATGACACCTCCGCATAAGAGGTTTGTTCTCCCGAAGGAGAATGTCGCTTAAGAGAAGGCTCTCGCTCCGCCCCTGAAGGAGAACCATAGGCGTAATGGGGGACCGCCGATGCCCAAAGGCGGTCTCCTCTCGAGGACGAGACTCGTTCCCCTGAAGGGATAACCTGCTTCGGAGAGAGCTCTGCCACCGCCCCTGGTGGATCAGCAGGCTCCTACAAGTTATTTCACGCAAACGAGAGGGAAGTTCTCCCGAAGGAGATCGCCTAAGACAAGCTTTCTCCCAGCTCTATGGGAATAAAGCGTAGGTGTAAAATATCTCTCTCGCGAACAAGGGAGAAGTCCTCCCAGAGGAGGACATCGCAAAAAACAAGCTTTCTCCCAGCGCTATGGGAAAAAAGCATAAGCTCAATAACCTCTTTCTCGCGAACAAGAGTGAAGTTCTCCGGAAGAAGGACATCGCCTAAAACAAGCTTCCTCCCAGCTCTATGGGAAAAAAGCGTAGGCGTAAGAAACTCTCTCTCGCGAACGAGAGAGAAGTCCTCCCGAAGGAGGACATCGCCTAAGGCAAGCTTTCTCCCAGCTCTATGGGAAAAAAGCATAGACGTAAAAATCTCTCTCGTGAACGAGAGAGAAGTCTTTCCGCAAGAGGACATAGCCTAAGTAAAGCTTTCTTCCAGCTCTATAGGTGTAAACAAAAATCACTCTCTCTCTCTCACGAGAGAGAGAGAAGTTCCCCTCAGAGGACGAACATCAAGTTGAAAGTTAACAGCAAATGCTACCTCGTAATGAGGGCAGCTCACGAGCTACCACATAGAGAGCAGAATAACGAACAGGACAGCCGTAGCACTCGGCCTTGTGTTCTACGTTGCTGTTACCTGTGAAAAAAAAGGAAGTTGCAAGAAATACACTATTCTCAGAATAAGTCACCTCCTTGTAGGATAATTCCTTGAAAGGGAGCAGAACTGTTATACACCAATTCTGTAATGAAACAAACACATGGCAGTGTTGAGAACCTGCCGACCATCAGTCACAGGGAAGGGCGGCAATGACAACTCTCTACGGCGGAGGCAATTGGCTACGATGTCAACAGCAATTAAAGTTACACGTATCTAACAACATATATTTCCATTTATACATATATACACTCAAATATATGTAAGATAAATGAAACCACACGAGAAAAACAAAAAATAAAAATAAAGAATAAACAAAAAACATCAAGGGAAGTCTTTGCGGGAGAGAAGGGCAGCATGTCCGTCCTCTACCGAGCCAAAAAGTAAAGTGGTTATTCAGCCGAGAGGTGTGAGTGAGCGGGGTAGCCAGTCTACCCCACCCCCACCCGCTAACTAGCAGATGGAGTAGTTATCCCTCACTAAAATTATCATGGCTCGTCTTTCAGCTGCGCTGAAAGTAATACCCTAATAAATAGCGAAGGTTTGTATCTGTGTCGGAACAAATAACGTCTTTAAAGTCAGATCTTTAAAAGAAGCCGAGTGTAAAGGTTCGAATCTGTCACTCATCAGAAATTTCAAAACCACGTCTACATTCCAGGCTGGTGATTCCTGTTGACGCTTCTTAGAGGTTTCAAAGGATCTGAGAAGATCCTGAAGGTCCTTGTTATTAGAGAGGTCTAAATCCCTGTGCCTGAAGACAGTTGCCAGCATACCCCTGTACCCCTTGATGGTTGAGGAGGAGAAATTGTGCTTTCTTCTAAGCTCTAAAACGAAATCAGCAATTTGAGCTACAGAGGTACGGGATGAAGAAAATAAGTTAGTTCTACACCATGCTCTAAAAACCTCCCACTTTGACTGATAAGACCCTGATGGTAGAAGTCCTTTTTGCTCTAACAATAGCCTTGGCTGCCTCCTTCGAATATCCTCTAGATCTTGCTAGTTTTCCGATAGTCTGAAGGTCGTCAGACGTAGAGCATGAAGGTTTAGATGGTTTCTTGCCAAGTGAGGTTGTTTGAGAAGATCTATTCTCAATGGCAGGATTCTTGGAATGTCCACCATCCATTCCAGAACCTCTGTGAACCAACCTCTTGACGGCCAGAAGAGAGCTACTAAAGTCAACTTGGTTCCCTCGTGAGACACGAACCTTTGTAACGTCATGTAAAGCGCTTTAAATGGTGGGAACGTGTACAAGACCATGTAACGAGCTGCTTGACGCTCGGGGTCGCATTGTGCTTGATGATTAATGTAGCGTCTCGATAGACGCTCGACGTCATGTCTTACAGGACGTCCTGTTCCGCTGGAAGCACGATGTCCTGTTAGGTGGACGTACGACGTCACGTCTGTTTGACTCCATGCTAGGGAGTTGTAAAGACGTTCGTCATCAAGAACATCTCGACTAGTAGGCTCACTAAGCTTAGTGTCCAGGTGTGAAGTTACCTGACACTAAAGATCCAGGTCTGCCACTCTCTTGTTGTACACAGGCCGACAAACTAGCATGAGCGAAGAGAGCTTCTGTTGCAAATCTAGTAGCGTAATAAAAATAGGGTCACACTGTTGGACGTTATTTGACAGTTGCTGACATCCTAAAAGGATGTTTGGTAGGAGAGTTTTCTTCGGTAGAAAGAAAAAACGCTCAGAACTGTTCGAAAGACTACAACCAGAAGCTTGCGGTGTCAAGATAGGACGCTGATTGACAATGTCCATCTTCCTCTATAGAGGTCTGGAAGTTGATGCCAGCCTCGTCTGGGTGCTGAGTCATCTGAAGACGACGAAAAAACTTTCACCTCACCTTTCCTATGATGAACGTGAGAGACCTGTGAGGGGTCAAAAGGTATGCTCGAGTAGGCGACTGCTCGGGAGCTAAAGCCTCTCGTTTCTTTTATCGTTCGATATTTCTTCTCTCCGGAAAAGGGAGCTGGAAGAAGTTTCAAATCAACATTCCTTGGAAGAGGTCTAAGGATAAGAAACAACGATATGTCCTCACAGACACACCCTCTATTTGAGGGGTGGTGCTTAGACCGAAACAAAGAACTCAAAACTGGACAACTTCCTCCTATACACGAACCTTCCGTTAGCTTGAAGTTCGGATGGATAGGGAAGTAGAAGTAAGCATCCTGGAGATCTAAAGAAATCATCCAGTGGACCTTCTTTACGGCTGCAAGCATAGTCCTCTGAGTCTCCATAGAGAACTTTGTCCTCTGGACGCAGCTCGAACAGTATGTGACTGACGTTGGACGTCACGGTTTGTTTGACGTTCGACGTCACGAGCTTGTTGCTAGATGTCACGTTCAGCTTGACGCGCAACGTCACATTCAGCTTGACACCCAATGCCACGCTTAGCTGCCTAGCGATCGTCGCCGCGCTTGGAAGGTTGACGCTCGACGACACGCTTGGCTGCTTGATGTCTGGTATCAAGAGAAGCAGACACTCAATGGGATATAGAAGCCTTATCACTCTGTTCAACATTAGCTTGCTGGTAGGCCGCCTGTGCGACAACGCATCCTGATAAGAATCATGACGAACCATCGCTTTGCTAACATCAGGCTGATAAGACAGCATAAAAGATGAGAGCCGCTGCTTCATGCTAGCTGCATAGTCCAATTAAGATCAACATCAGGTGACACCGGTGTAGAAAATTTCGATAGCGAACTCGCCTTCCTCATCGCTTACATAACGCTCCGCATTTCAGCAGACAGAAACCAGTCTGGCGGAAGCGGCAGTGCCTATACCGTAACACCAGACTCAGGAACAAGATCCGTATCAGTCTGAACTAAAGCTTTGCCAACTTCTGACATCCTGTCAGGACGTACACAGCAAAAAAAGGGACAATGCCTTCTCTCACAAAAGACCTATTGCACTTCTTGCTGTTGCAGCTGAACGTGCTGCTGAACCAACATCTCCAGTTAGGTTCTTTATGCTGCATTGAGGACGCGCTATTGCACTGCCCTATCAGCACTGTCTCTTTGACGTTGTTACTTTTCTTAGAATGATTTATTGTTAATTTATTCTCCTCATTTATTTATTTCCTTATTTCCTTTCCTCACTGAGCTATCTTTCCCTATTGGAGCCCTTGGGCTTATAGCATCTGGCTTTTCCAACTAGAGATGTAGCTTGGCTAGTAATAATAATAAAAATAATAAACAGACTCCTTCGACGTCTTCCTTAGCGAAAAACTCTGAAGGCGGGACAAGGAGCAGCAGGTACAAAATGAAATGGAAACTCTTCAGAAAAAACTCTCATGAGTTTCTGAAAGTCACTCCCTTCTTCTACAAGTCTCTAACCGAGGTAGAGATGCCTTGTTTCCTAGGAAATCAACTCCTTAAGGTTCTGAATTCTGACCTCAATGCTTTAGAGGTTTAATTCTCGCTCTCCCACAGACACCAAGAATTAGTCCAAGCAGGCCTTGGTCTGAGAAAAAAATATCTTTCCAGTTAACATTTATTTCTTAATATAGCGCCTGATGTAACAATGTTCCAACGCTAGATGCTCATGGTCATGTAGACATCAAGTCCTACTGTTGGAAGCCAGACGCCAAGCAACTGCATGGCGTTCAGCGTCACGTGACTCTTGGAACAATACTATTCATGATTCAGACGCTCGCGATCTAGACACTTGGAGCTATGCTTGACACGTGACGTCATGTTCAATTACTTGATGCTCGACGACACGCAACTGCTTGGCGTTCGAAGTCATTATTAACTGCTTGACACTCGACGTCAAGTTCAACTGCATGAAGCTTGATGCCATGCAAGCTCTTGACGTACAGCGCCACGTGACTTCAGAACAATAACGCTCACGATTTAAAAATGCTCGCGATTCAGACGCTCGGAACTATGCCGATCGCGTCTAGAACGGTCGATCATTGAACAAGAGAAACCAAGAAGTTGCACTAAGTTACAAACATCGTGTCAAACTCTTACAGTAGTGTTAGTAGCTAGCCTTGCTGAATGCTCGATGACCAACGCTCTGTTGTTGTAATGCTTAGCTTGGCGCGAGGAATCACGCTCAGCCACCTGGCGATCGCCATCAAGCTCAGCCGCCTGGTGCGCGCCATCACGTTCAGCTGCCTGGCGCTTGTTGTGCGCCTGGAAGGAAGACGCTCGCGTTTGGCCGCTTAATGTTAGTAAACACTTTTACCTCGCCTTACCTACGGCGAGGGTGATCGTTCTGGGAATCGTCAACAGGAACGCTCGAGGGAACTACTGTTCAGGTCTTACAAGACGCTCGGCGCCAGGCTAATGCCTCTCGCTTCCTTTCGCCGATCGACTTTACTTCTCGCATGGGTCCGGGAGCTTGAAAGAGGTCTAAGGCTAGGAAAACGACAGGTCCGAACAGAAGCACCCTCCACTGCATTGAATAAAATTCACTTCACTAATTTAGCACTAAAAAATTTGCATTTTTAAACTCTTTGGCATAAAACCAATAGTAGACACGCCCGTAGAGGGAGATCTTACTATTCTGTCAAGGGCTTGAATGAGAATGCAAGTCATTGAATCCTCTATAAAATGTAATAAAATCTTTTATATAAAATATTAAAATATTAAATGAATAGATATAGGAATAATGAATATATCTATATATTTACACCAACCCTTATTACTTAAGGGGTTCCAATAAAAGACGGTCACATTTAACAATTGGAACATTTATAAATATTATACGCAAAAATTTAGTATTCCCAAAATCGTACAAGTAAACAATGATACAAAGAATTGTGAGACTATATCGATTGTCATGAATACTACATCGTATAAAAATTAACTGAACGCTAATTTTGTTTAATCTTAGTAAACAGATTAGCTAAAGAAAATACTAAAAGGACCAATATAATTGTAAAATAACATAATCCTTTAATCTAATACAACTTAAAAACTTTAGTTTTAAAGAAAAATTTACTTTTCATAAATATCGATACAAAGAGTAATACTGTAACGATAGAATGATGACTGCGTAGCATAAATAAACTGAACGCTAGATAATCTTTAAAACCAGATCGAAGATTATCCAAAGAAAGCATACCATAAGGACAATTTTTTTTTAAAAATAACATAATCCTTTTATTTTATATAACTAAATACTTTGTAAGATAGTATTAACTTATCATTCTTTGTAGAAAAAGAAAGAAAATGCAAGTCATACTCAAGCTTACGTCATATGACTGTGACGTCATCGATGAGGCGTGGTGTTACCTATCGCCATGATGCTTTCGTTAGTTTAAAATAGGTGTAAAAATTTCTAATCCTACCTTTTAAACTATAACATAGCGATCAAATATCAAACAAAACCAAATAAGCGAATGCCAAAACCCGTACTGTATTACTGTATATAAGAGTGCATCACCAGTATACTGCTAAAATCCAGGTTAATCACGAGTGAAATTCCTTCGATGTTGCCAAAATGGTGGCAGAAGAAAATCTGGTGCTGGATGGAATAGATCGGCCTAGCTACCGTGGTGGCGCTAGTGTACACCTGGCATATCTATGCAATTGCCATGAGTTTTGAATTTCTGCCGGACAGAAGAATAAAGCTATTGTTATATAACCAGCGGGTAAGTTTAAATGTTTAAAAAAGGGGTTTTTATCGTCACTTTACCTTAGAGACAGGCCAACGCAGGTGTAGGATATGCTACGCAGGAGGAGACGGACGTTCGACGAGGAGGTACAGATGGTAACTGTGATCACGTACCGTAACTTAGTCTAATTTACACTACGTGAACTTTAACCTAAGCTTATTTATATTTTTTCTGTTTTTATATTTTATATTTTTTTTTCTTTTTGATTTTTAATTTTCATCACTTTCACTAAATTCAATCTTAGTTTTCTTTGCTACACTTTGATCCCCTTCAATGGTTTGACTGCTTTAATGGCTTCCTTCTGCTTGATGATCGTCGAGATCGTAGACATATTCCAGCCATATTGTTGAGCCAGATCACTCACGCTCACCGCGCTCATGTTTTTCTATAATTTCTTGCTTCAATTCTAATGAAAGCATTGCCTTCTTCCTTTTCTCACCACTACTACTACCTGTACCGAAACTAAGCTTCTTAGGACCCCTCATTATACGTTAAATCAAAAATTAAATGTGAAAAAAGGATGATACAGTAATAAGCACTGTTAATAACAGACCGAACAGAGGACAACCACACGATGTGCATGAGAACAGAGAACTGACCGACTCGACGCTCAATGGCGTCTCTCCGACAAACTGCCGTCTACCGGCGTAAACAAGATCTACGTCGGATGTTGGAGCATGACTTTGGGTGTCGAGACGAAAATTTTATCGAATTTTACTTCGGATGTTGGAACAATCGTATGTAAAGGCAATCGTATGTAGAGGTTCCACTGTATTTGATTTATACACTATAAAAGGAGTTATGTCAGCCTGTTCAACATAAAAACATTTGCTGCGAGTTTGAACATTTGAAGTTCTACTGATTCAACAATCCGATTAGGAAGATCATTCCACAACTTGGTCACTGCTGGAATGAAACTTCTAGAGTACTGGGTAGTATTGAGCCTCTTGATGGAGAAGGCCTGACTACATGGGGTCCTCAGGTTACGACGTTGATCCGTTCTTAAGATGCGGTGTAACTCGAATTTCAGTGTAA
This sequence comes from Palaemon carinicauda, assembly GCF_036898095.1. Classification (NCBI taxonomy): domain Eukaryota; kingdom Metazoa; phylum Arthropoda; class Malacostraca; order Decapoda; family Palaemonidae; genus Palaemon; species Palaemon carinicauda. Next base: position 24,123,121 of record NC_090738.1, on the reverse strand, counting down.
GTCGGAACACCATAAATTGAATACTCTATACATACTGTACTGTACTGTAAAGTATTGTACTATAATAAAATGTATCAAATGACATAAAAACAGTACTAGAAAAAGAGAAAACAATTCTTTACCACATGAATTAAAGTGAATATTAATAAAAAAAAAAAAAGAGAACAATTTCTTACCCTAATCCTATGGTTGGCTTGCACCCTGGAAGGGATGTTGCAAGGGACATAGAGACAGGTTTATTGTGGAGAGGAAGCTGCAGAAGATGCTGGAGAAACTGGGGCAGGTGAGTCATTATTCTCTGGAAGTGAGACAGAAGATGCTGGAGAAGCTGGGGCAGGTGAGTCAGAACCTACAGAAGGTGCTGGAGAAGCTGGGGCAGGTGAGTCAGAACCTACAGAAGGTGCTGGAGAAGCTGGGGCAGGTGAGTCAGAACCTACAGAAGGTGCTGGAGAAGCTGGGGCAGGTGAGTCAGAACCTACAGAAGGTGCTGGAGAAGCTGGGGCAGGTGAGTCAGAACCTACAGAAGGTGCTGGAGAAGCTGGGGCAGGCGAGTCAGAACCTACAGAAGGTGCTGGAGAAGCAATAGAGGCAGCTGAGGTTGATGGTGGAGGCTCTGTAGCAATAGAGGCAGCCAAGGTAGACGGTAGAGGCTCTGTAGCAATAGAGGCAGCTGAGGTAGAGGGTAGAGGCTTTGTTGCTGGCAAATCTGGAGTAGTACAGGCAGCTGATGTAGAGGGTGCAGGTCTCTCTACTTTCTTAAAATACCGCTCCAGGTTAGACTGGACAGACAGGATCCTCTTCTCATCCAAGATCTCCTAGTGAACCTGTCCATGTTAGGATCCTAAGCCTAGAAAGTTGCCAATGGTTGCTGTATCTCAGCAAAACCTTTTGACAAGCCCTACCTTGTGAAAGCCTTAGGATCTGGGGTCGGGGTTTCTTCTTCTTCCTCTATGACCTGCTTCTTCAGTTGTATAAAGTCCCCAGCAAATAACTCCTCTCCATGAGATTCCAGCAGCTCTGTAACATGATCAACCTCCATATCCAGATCTATTTCCTTACTCAGGGCAACAATGTTCTTGATAACATGGTCAACTGTGTCCTCAAACCCATGGAAATCATTCACAAATTGAGGACATAGTTTCCCCCAAACACCATTCATGTTTGTCATCTTAACCTCCTCCCGGGAATCAGCCATGTTCTTAACAGCATCAAGGATGTTGTAGGACTTCCAAAAGTCCTTCAGAGTCAAGTCCTTCGTTTCAGTTGCCTGTAATGCCATAGCAATCGTCCTTCGGTGGAATGTGGGAAAATACTAAGCAAAATATTACGAAGGGAGACAATGCACAACTATTTAAACTGAAAGGAATAGGCCGAATTATATTACGAAAAAAACTACGTCTATGACAGTCAGAAGGGATTGTTTTCCCGCCAGGCCGCTGCAAGCTGTTCTTTTACCTCCCCATAAGTTTTCACAAATATCAGGTTTTATTAATTCCATGTTTTTGGTAAATCCTGGTATTCAAAGAAAGTTTATAACATGTTTAACTTATGCTGGATGTAATTTATCCCAATTTGTGTTAAAATATGTGAAAAATTACGAAATTACAAAGCAGTGCATCCGAAAATAAGCTGCTGTCGTTGACTTCGGCGGATTGTGTTATTAAATTTAGACTTACCATGACAATACTTTTTAATATATTTATTCTTTAACATTGTTTATTGACAAAACATATATCTGATGGAGAAATATAGGTTAGTAAATAAGTTTCGATTTACATTACTTGGTAATTATTTGAGAACAATGAAGGTGTTCAGACGAAAATACTTCCGACCAATCAGGTATCAGGAACCTTTCCGAGCTAAAAGGGCACCCCCTGTGAGTCGGGGCAAATATGCACCGCTAAAAAAAAAATAGACTACAGCGGTGGGTTAGTTACACCTCCCTAAAAGTCTTATGGTTAGTCTTCCAGCTTTGCCAAAAGTATATTCCCAAATTATGGGCAAAAGGGTTTGTATTTAGAGATGGGACAAATTAAAATAATTCCTATTTTCTTTCCCTTTAACAGGTGTTACCCTCTAGTAAAGTATTAAGTCAATAAGGTGGCTGATGGTAATTCTCTCCCCAAGGGTAAGCCTAAATATTTTGTCTTTTAGATGTCTCATCACAATTGTGTGACTCAGACCATTGTTTACCTGCGCTCGATTCTTTTCCCTGATTTAGGTTATTTCTTACATATTTTTCTGAATGTTATCATCTTCATGTTGGTTATGAGACTCATTCCCCATTTTATCATCAAGTTTATCTCAAGAAAAATTTAGAATATTCATACCTCTATCAAGAAAATTGACAGAATTAAAAGATTATGAACCTGACAGGTATTATGAAATAAAGGGCAGGTATATGAATAAAATGTAGTTAAAAAATACTGAACACATCATCCTAAGTTAATGTTAAATGCAAATCCTAAATGTCTTTTTAAATTAATTTAATTCAGTGTGTCTATGGGAAAATCATGTGTTGACATTACCGTAAACATGGTCGTAGACCAGATCATCTCGCCCCTTTGAAGAAATAGGAAGCCACCATACAAGTCTGTTTTCTGGTTACAATAGCTACGAGCCACGAAACATATAAAATCCTGTTCAACCCATCTATGAAACTTAAGAGACTTGAAATCCACCATTTCAGTTGAAGGCAGGAAATCATCCACCACTAAACCTGAAAATAAACATAATACTAAGTAAATCATCTTTCAAAGCACATTAAATGAGTTACTCTATAACTGAATTTCCATAAAATATGAGAGAGAGAGAGAGAGAGAGAGAGAGAGAGAGAGAGAGAGAGAGAGAGAGAGAGAGAGAGAGAGAGAGAGAGAGAGAGAGAGAGAGAGAGAGAGAGAGAGAGAGAGAGAGAGAGAGAGAGAGAGAGAGAGAGAGAGAGAGAGAGAGAGAGAGAGAGAGAGAGAGAGAGAGAGAGAGAGAGAGAGAGAGAGAGAGAGAGAGAGAGAGAGAGAGAGAGAGAGAGAGAGAGAGAGAGAGAGAGAGAGAGAGAGAGAGAGAGAGAGGAGAGAGAGAGAGAGAGAGAGAGAGAGAGAGAGAGAGAGAGAGAGAGAGAGAGAGAGAGAGAGAGAGAGAGAGAGAGAGAGAGAGAGAGAGAGAGAGAGAGAGAGTGTTTGTTACAAGGATTTTGGATGTCCACAGTTGTATCTTTTCAAATTTCAGTTTGTATCCGTTACCTCTGGACTGATTTGTGCTAAGCTTGAATAGATTGTTGTAATCTACATTTGATATTCCTTAAAAATTTTCAATGCCCCTTAACTGTCCCCTTAGTCGTCGAGTTTGTATATCAAATAAGTTCAAATGTTCCATCCTCTGTCTACATCCAATTTGCCTTAGTGTTGGAACTAGTTTGGTGGCCCTAACTTATACTGCTTCTAGTCTATATCCTTCTGAATACTGGGAGCCCAGTACTGGACTCCGTATTCTAGATGGGGTCTTACTGGTGACGTGTACAGCTGTAGTACAGTGTTCTTATTTCTGTATTAGAATTTTCTCTTATGTAACCTATTAGTTTTTGCGCTTTCTTTTCAGCTTTTATGCTCTATTTGGCGAACTTTAAATCCGCGCTGATAATAATACCAAGATCTTTCTCCTGGTCCACACTTTCCATTTCATTACCCAGCAGTAAGTAATCTGATTATGCATGTCTTTACATTTCCCACAGTTGAAAGGCATTTACCATCTTCTGGACCATTCTCCTAGCTCCATTAGATCCTCTCTTAAGGCTTCTACGTCTTCTGAGTTCGCAGCATTTATGCCCAGTTTAGCATTGTCGGCAAATTTGGCTATTCTACTAGTTAATACAAAATCTGTCATTAATGTAGATCGGATTTAGCAATGGGCCCAGGACAGATCCTTGAGGTACTCCACTTATAACAGCTATCCACTCTGAAGCTTCTACATTAATTAAAACTCTGTTTTCTGTTTGTTAGCCAATCTTCAATCCATTCAGCTGGCTCGTCAATGATGCCTAGTGCTCTAATTTTAACCATTAATTTTTTATGAGGAACTTTGTCAAAAACCTTTTGAAAGTCTAGGTATAGGATGTCTATTGCCCTGCTTTTGTCATAAATGTTGAAGATGTTGAGGAAAAATGCCAAAAGATTTGTCACACATGATCTATTTTGTCTAAATCCATGTTGGCTGTCTATTAGAAGATTGTTTTTCTCTACAAGTAGTCGTCGACTTACGACTGAGATAGTCGATTTGGACGTACTTTATGTCAAACTTAAAAAGGGAAGTTTCCGTAGATTTATTATGATGCGTCATGATCTGGCCATCATGTAAGTCATATTTTATCAATATTTTCTTACTGTAAATCATTATTTCATTTTCTTAGTTCATAGGATATCATATGATCTATCAAAAGCATTTTTGTGTTCTATTTTTCAATATCAAAAGCATTTCGACAATCAAGAATTGTGGTTTATTAAAGCATGTTAATAGTCTATTCTACAATTTCTTGAGCATTTTAATAACCATTAATTACTTTTAAATTACTTTCGGTAGGCATCAGCTGATCTTAAGGTCACGATACTGTATTGCAGTTAGGCGCATATACAGTACAGTACGAATAACAAGGAATTACATAATTTTTAATTTTCTTAACATTCGAAATCTCTCCAAAATGAATATTACAACAGCACAAATATATTATAGGGTATCACATCTCCCATACCGTTCGTTTATAGACCTGTGTGTGTGTGTGTGTGTGTGTAATTATTAGGGAATGTGGAAACTTAAAAGAAATTGAAATAATTCTGATTTGCAAACAAGTAATGATTGAAGTGTGCAACACACTGTTTACTTTTTAGTGACTAGTTTACAATCTATAATGTATGGATGAAAATGGACTTACCAAAATTTAAATTGGATTTTATTATTAAATTTTTTATTATTGAGGAAATTTATTGTCACTTTGTATTTTCAGACATGTGAGAAATTCCTCTCACAATGATTTAACATAACATTTTTGTGTATGCATCTTTATTAACCATAATCTTCCTCTTACCATAAGGTTATTAGTATTGCACATTCATACAGGTTATTGATAGATTTATTATTGAGAATTGTCGTTTGTCGGGTAATAGGGAAACAGGAATTATGTTATTGCGTTTGTGTCTTTGTTCAGGAAACCGAAATTTGCATGTCTTCGTATTTTGTAGATAGATGTTCTTTGTTGCATATCATATTATTATTATTACTAGCCAAGCTACAACCCTAGTTGGAAGAGCAAGATGATATAAGCCCAAGGGCTCCAACAGGGAAAAATAGCCCAGTGAGGAAAGGAAATAAGGAAATAAATAAATGATGAGAATAAATTAACAATATATCATTCTAAAAACAGTAACAGCATCAAAACAGATATGTCCTATATAAACTATTAACAATGTCAAAGACAGATGTCATAAATAAACAATAAAAAGGCTCATGTCAGCCTGGTCAACATAAAAACATTTGCTCCTACTTTGAACTTTAAGTTCTACTGATTCAACTACCTGATTAGGAAGACCATTCCACAACTTGGTAACAGCTGGAATAAAACTTCTAGAATACTATGTAGTATTGAGCCTCATGATGGAGAAGGCCTGGCTATTAGAATTAACTGCCTGCCTAGTATTACGAACAGGATAGAATTGTCCAGGGCGATCTGAATGTAAAGGATGGTCAGACTTATGAAAAATCTTATGCAACATGCATAATGAACTAATTGAATGACGGTGCCAAAGATTAATATCTAGATCAGGAATAAGAAATTTAATAGACTGTAAGTTTCTGTCCAACAAATTAAGATAAGAATCAGCAGCTGAACACCACACAGGAGAACAATACTCAAAACAAGGTAGAATGAAAGAATTAAAACACTTCTTCATAATACATTGATCACCAAAAATCTTAAAAGACTTTCTCAATAAGCCAATTTTTTATGCAATTGAAGAAGACACTGACCTACTGTGTTTCTCAAAAGTAAATTTGCTGTATAGAATCACACCTAAAATTTTAAGTTATACAAATTTAAAGAAACATTATCAATACTGAGATCCAGATGTTGAGGAGCCACCTGCCTTGACCTACTTAAAAATAATACTTTGAGTTTTGTTAGGATTCAACTTCATACCCCATAATTTGCACCATGCACTAATTTTAGCTAAATCTCTGTTAAGGGATTCACCAACACCAGATCTACATTCAGGGGATGAAATTGATGCAGAGAGAGTAGCATCATCTGCATATGCAACAAGCTTGTTTTCTAGGCCAAACCACATGTCACGTGTATATAGTATGAAAAGTAATGGGCCAAGAACACTACCCTGTGGAACACCAGATATCACATTCCTATACTCACTATGGTGCCCATCAACAACAACTCTTTGAGATCTATTACTTAAAAAGTCAATAATAATGCTAAGAAACAACCCACCGACTCCCAACTGTTTCAGTTTGAAAACAAGGGCCTCATGATTAACATGGTCAAAAGCAGCACTAAAATCAATGCCAGTCATACGAACTTCCTGACCACAATCAAGGAATTTCTGTACAGCATTGGAGATTGTAAGAAGGGCATCACATGCTCCAAGGCCTTTATGAAAACCAAATTGCAAACTAGGGAGTAGATGATTACTTTCAGCAAACCTATTAAGATGTTTTGCCAGAAGACGTTCAAAAACTTTAGATATGGGAGTTATGGAAATTGGGCGGTAATCAGTGGGACTTGAGCTACCACAAACACATTTACATGAAAGAGTAACATTACCAATTCTCCAACAAGTGCTAAAAGCTCCTCTTCTTGCTAACTTGCGCAAAATAACAGATAACTTTGGAGCTAAGAAATCTGCTGTCTTTATAAAAAACAAAGGAAAAATACCATTTGGGTCTACACCTCCATAAGCATCAAGGTCCATCAACAGAGCTTCAATTTCACAAGATCGAAAAGCTAAACTAGTTAGTTTAGCCTCAGGAAAACAGGAATGAGGAAGTTCAAGTTTTTCATTACTCTGTTTACTGTCAAAAACATCAGCAAAAAGGGTTGCCTTTTCCTTTGGACAGTGAGTGACTGAGCCATCTGGTTTAAGTAAAGGAGGAACTGTTGCATCTACACCAAAGAGTGCAGATTTAAGGGTAGACCACCATTTATGTTCCTGAGTTGTACCAGAGAGTGTCTCTTTTATGGTTAAATTGTACTCCTTTTCAGTTGAGGCATAAACTCTCTGAGCAAAAGCTCGAAGCTGAGTATAGTTGTTCCAGGTCAAATCTGATCTGTTACCCTTCCAAAGTTGATAGGCCTCCTGCTTCTCCAAAAAAGCACGTCTACAATCATCATTGAACCACGGTTTGTCCTTCACTCGGTACCTTAGCACACAAGAAGGGATACCGCTATTGTTGGAATAATAGCATCGAGTGGAGAGATACCCCTTCCACGACACCAACCACAGAAGACTTTCCACTTTGCCTGGTAGACAGCTGCGGATGACTTTTGCAGATATCCAGACATCCTGACCGCAACTTGTTGCGAAAATCCTCTCTCAGCGAGGAGATGCTGGATAGTCTCCAGGCGTGAAGTCGTAGCGAAGCTATGGCTTTCTGGAAGATGTTGGCATGTGATTGTCTGAGTAGATTTTGCCGTGGAGGGAGCTCTCTCGGTAGCTCCGTTAGGAGTTGCAGAATGTCCGGAAACCATTCCGCGTGATGCCATAGCGGAGCTATGAGGGTCATCGAAAGATTGACCAATGTTCTGGTCTTGTTGAGCACCCTCCTCATCAGACAGAACAGGGGAAAGGCGTAAACGTCTATGTTGTCCCACCGTTGTTGGAAGGCATCTTGCCTTGGGGTCTGGGACTGGGGAGCAGTACAGCGGAAGCTTGAAGTTCAGAGCTGTTGCGAACAGATCCACAGTCGGAGAACCCCACAAAGTCAGGACTTTGTTGGCTACTAAATGATCCAAAGACCACTCGGTACTCGCTATCTGAGACGCTCTGCTCAGATTGTCAGCGAGCACATTCCTTTTGCCTGGAATGAAACGTGCTGATAGCGGAATCGAGAGGACTTCGGCCCATCTCATTATCTCTACTGCAAGATGGGATAGTTGCTTCGAAAAGGTACCTCCTTATTTGTTGATGTAAGCCACTACTGTGGTGTTGTCACTCATCACCACCACAGAGTGACCCGCCAGGTATTGTTGGAACTGTTGAAGAGCCAGAAAGATGGCCTTCATCTCTAGAAGATTTATATGGAGGCACTTTTCTGATTCTGACCACAGGCCTGAGGTCCTGTGGTGCAGTACGTGGGGCCCCCACCCTTTCTCTGAGGCGTCCGAAAACGGCATCAAATCCGGGGGGAGGACGAGAAGATCCACTGCTCTTCGTAGGTTCCCGTCTGTCACCCACCACTGGAGGTCCGTCCGTTCCGCAGGTCCCATAGGGATCAAGACATCCGGGGAATTGTAACCTTGATTCCACCGGGACTTGAGTCGCCACTGGAGGGATCTCATCCTGAAGCGACCGTTGGGAACTAGACGAGCCAATGATGAAAGGTGACCAAGGAGACGTAACCACGATTGGGCTGGAAGTTCTTCTTGTCTGAGAAAAGGGCTTGCGACCTTCCTCAGCCTTGCTATCCTGTCGTCTGATGGGAATGCTATGTGGAGATTGGTGTCTATAACCATGACTAGATATACCAGTCTTTGAGTGGGAAGCAGAGAGGACTTCTCGAGATTTACCATGATCCCCAGATCCTGGCAAAGTCCCAGAAGTTTGTCCCAGTGTTGAAGAAGGGATGACACCGAGTCTGCTAGGATCAGCCAGTCGTCCAGACAACGGAGGAGACGGATGCCAATCCTGTGTGCCCACGAAGATATTAGGGTGAACACTCTAGTGAAAACCTGTGGTACTGTGGAGAGACTGAAACACAGCACCTTGAACTGGTACTCCTTCTTGTCTAGGCTGAATCTTAAGTACTTCCTTGAAGACGGAAGGACTGGGATCTGGAAGTACGCGTCCTTCAGATCCAGTGTACACATGAAGTCTTGCGGTCTCACTGCTAGTCTGACCGTGTCTGTGGTCTCCATGCTGAACGGAGTTTGTTTGACAAACTTGTTCAGAGCAGAGAGGTCGATGACTGGTCTCCAGCCTCCAGACGCCTTCTTTACAAGAAAGAGTCGACTGAAGAAGCCTGGGGACCCGTCGAGGACCTCTTGGAGAACGCCCTTCTTCAACAGGGTTTGGACTTCTGCCCGAAGGGCTTGCCCCCTTGCTGATTCCAAGGCATGGGAGCTCAATGACACTGGATTCGTCGTCAGGGGAGGTAGAGATGTTGTGAACGGGACGCAATATCCCTGACTGATTATGGAAATCGTCCAGGAATCGACCCCGAGTTGCGGCCACCTGTCTGCGCAACTTTGTAGGCATGCCCCCACTGGTGGACATGAAGGGGGACTGCCAATCCTAGCGTTTGCGGCCTCGGCTGCTCCCTCTAGGATTCTTACCTCCTCTGGAAGACTTTTTGCCTTTCCTGTCCATGACAGGAAAAGGGATCCTGGACCTTTCTGGATGTTTCCCTTCCGCCACAATGCGCGCTGTTATGCGCTTGCAGGGAGGGGAACGCGGCGATAGCGACCTTGCTGTGCGTTGTCCAGCAGCCTTGCGCGCGGGAGGGTATTGACGCTTACGCGGGGGCGCGTAATGGTGCTCGCGCGATGGAGAATACCAGGGGTCGCGCGCAGGAGACTGCTGATGCGCGTGCGATTATGAGGGCGTGCAGGAGAGCGATGGCGCGTAGGAGCGCGCACGGGAGACTGTGGGCACACACGAGAGCGCGCAGGAGACTGATTGTGGGCACGCGGGCGAGTGTTCGCGCGCGCGTGGGCCCGCAGGATCAGGTCGTTGGACACGCGGGTGAGAGTGTGCGCACCAGTAGATGTCGTAGGGCGCAGGAAAGATACCCCTGGTGCGCGGGCGCGCAGTTGGAGGCTGTGCGCTTGGACGCGCGTCAGTATGGTGGCGCGCAACTGCAGGAGAGGATGGACGCAGGCGCGCAGGGCGCGCGCGTATCTTCGTGGGAACGATAGGGTGACTGCGCGATAGCGAGCGCTGGCGCGCTTGAGACAGAAGTTGGCGCATTGACGAGCGCTGGCGCGTAGGAGAAGTCTTCTTTGACTTCCCGACAGCACCCAGATCTGAAGATCGTGGGCGCGCAGGAGAGATCGCTGTGCGTGGGCGCTGGCGCGCGGGAAAACGCTGGCACGCAGAAGAGCGCTGGCATGTTGGAGAGCGCTGACGTGTTGGAGAGCGCTGGCGCGCAGGTGAAGGCTGGCGCGCTACCTCAGGCAAAGCCTGGCGCGCATGCCCATCATTAGCATGGTGCGTAACGGAAGTATGCGCGCGATGGCGCACATGCCCTTGATGCCCCGTAATAGGGTTCGATGCCTGACGAGCATGCAAGTCAGGTCTCGTAGGCGCGTAGAGCGCATCAGCTCTCAGGAACGGCGACGGCAGGTCAGCAGGTCTGTCGGGTGGAAGGTTGACGTGTCCTTTAAAAGGACGACCTTTCATAGAAGGGGATCGCGAACGATCCGCTGAGAGGTCCAGGACCATAGCAGGAACAGTCAGTGAATGCCGACGAGGCTCCTCTGCGGCAGACTGCAACGGAGATGATGAACCAAAGAGGCACCTCCTCACCGCAGGTGAAGGAAGGCCTCTCTGGCGAAGAGGAAGGCGAGAATTGCGACGGATACGCCCTCCGGGGGCCGTTGGATCAGCAAGCTGACCTTCTGAAGACCTCCGAAGAGGAGTCTCTGTAAGTGAACTCCCCCAAAGGGAAGCAACACCAGCAGGAGAGACTGTTGGACTTAAGTTTCTCCCTCATTGGTTGAGCATTAACGGGAGAAACTAAGCCTTCAGCTACTGCTGGATTTGAAGAGGCAGGGGTATTAGGAGATACCGCATTGGATACCTCTGACACCACAACGTCGACAATCAACAGAGGATCAACCTTTGCCAAAGTTGGTGATTGCTTGACAGCGGCAGCCAATCGGAAGTAGTCAAGTAATGCTTCCTTGGAGGGCGAACCATCGAGCCCCAAGGAAGACCAAAGCTGAAATAGATGGGTTAATAACACATCTTCCCCCGGGGGGAGAGGTGGAGCTGCCTCGCTGGGGAGGCAACGCCATCTCTCGAACCCTGAGCTTGGAAACCAGTACCATGGTCTACGCTACCACTCGACAGTGTCTCGAAAGAGACCGATCGAGTGAGAGCTTCGGAGGAGGTTTGGGCAACGGAAGAAAAGTCCTTGGGTTTTTCTCCTTTCAAAGAAACCTTCGAAGGAGAAAGATCCCGGCTGGACTTCTTACGTCGCCGAGAAAACCTCTCCCACTGGGAGGTAGACCACTCCCTACACTCACCACACTTGTTATTACTGTCACACCGTTGGCCTCTACAGTAAGGGCAAAGGGTGTGAGGGTCTGTCTTGACCGCCGACATGAATGTTCCGCAGGGGCAGTCAGGTAATCTAGGACAGGTGCGCATAACCGCAGAGGCCAACTTCACACACAAACCTGTCAAAGAGAAAGCAAAAAAGCATTAATGGCTGCCAATGAGCGGCGAGGATAATAGAGGACATGTCCATCTACCATCCGAGCCGAGAGCAAAGTGAGCTCAGGCACAAGTGTGTGTGAAGGGGGGGGGGGGGATAGCAAGCTACCCTCCCCTACCCCAGCTAAATAGCGGTGTGGGTAGTAAACCCTCGTTAAATTTTAATGGCTCGTCATTTCAGCTACGCCGAAAGTAATACCCCTATTAAATACCGTGGTTTGTATGTCAGTTACAGAACAACTCTGTTTTATGTGAAACGTCCATCAAATCAGGCTAAGATATAGCCTGAGAGAGGTTAGTATCATCCTTTGTAATGGGGAACTAAGATTTAAAAGAAGTGAGCAAAGCCTTAGGGGGTGATATTCTTGCCCTATCATGCAGAATTTTATTCGAAGATGGAGAATTTCTTTTATGGGGAATGCTGGCAGTAATAGATGGGTTGAAAGTCTCCTGCCTCATTTTTCCTCCTGATTTCAATACCTTTGCATAACTTATTGATTTACTCAATAGTATCTTGGCATGCCCCACACTTATATGTTCGATACTGGATTTATTGAGGGCAGCCTTTTCTAACTTATATTGCTCGCAGCTCCTATCAGTAGATTTATGATTTAAATTGCAGTTAAAACAATTGGCCTCTAGTATATGTTCTCCATGGTAAACATTGGAGCAAGTACTACAAATTTTTGTCATTCTTGCAAACTTTAGAAGGCTGCCCATATCTAAAGCAATTAAAACATTGCCGTGGGTTCTGCTATTTTGTAGTATTTCCAATGCCAAATTTTTGTATCTAGAGGCTGAATAATAAGGAGATTTAGATCTCCATTTCTTGGGCAGAGGATGACCTCTCGCAGACATAAGTGGAGCCATGCTAGGAAATGGGGATAAAGGCTGAGGCATTCCTCTTCTCATATTTCAGAAAATTAGAGAAATTCTGTTATGTTACTCTTGCAGTAGCTTGAGATTTAGATACATTTGGATTACAGGATTACAAACAGTCTGTACAGATCTAGGAGGAGCAATTGTAGCTAGGGTACTTCACTTAGACGAGGGAACATTCATATTAATCAAGTCAGTATGAGTCAGAGCTAGCAAAATGGTGGCTATCTGGATTCCAACAGATTGGAATGGAGGAGCGTTCGTGACACACATCAATGCGAGTACACACAGGGATGGTGACTCGTCAGGTTGCGCACCAGTGCGATCACGCGCAAAGACATCAATGTATATGTAAATTGATATGTGCAGCTAAAGCAAGTGGATCTGGAACATTAGTAGAAACAGTAATTATTTTCACCTTCTGAAAAGAATGCTATGAAGGTGAATTAGAATTTGCACTTTGGCAAATCCACAAAACCTGTAAATCAGAATCCATTGTGGACATACAGTAACTGTAGATGTTCATATACTGCCTGTAAAGGAAAGTGGAGTTTTCTTTGGCGAGCCAAGAGGATCTGTCTGTGGAGAAAAATTGGATTGTGGACCTCTCGGTATATGGGGCAGGCCGGACTCGCTATAAGTGCAGGCCAGAGAATAATAGGCACTTTCCAAGAGGGCCATCTCTGTACAAGAAAAGATAGCGATAGCATTCACCACGTAGTGTTCTCATTTCGGAACGAGATGATTTTCAAAATGTTGATCGGAGAATCCTCCAAATGAGAGAAGTCTCCCTTGTTAGTAAAATCTGAAACAAAGGTGTGATACTCTCTACTGAGCATGCTCATTGGGGGAGACAGTTATCTGTTAAGTCTAGTGTAGTCTGGGACTAGTAATACCAGTATAGTCACAGGTTTAGGCTGTACTAAGGTTGAGGCCAAAAGATCAGTATCAGTAGGAATTAACTCTGGTTCATTATGCCTCATGGGTGACAGGACATTAATAAAAGTTTCATTAATCTGAAAATTATGGCCCTCGTCCTCAAATACAGGAGTTTCGCAAGAAGAGGCTTCTGCTTCTTGCCCTTGTTAGAGGAAGAAGCAGAGAGGACCTATCGCTCTTAGCATTCTTCTTGCTACGAGCACCTCACTTCTCCCACTGGAATGGTGGGCACTCACTACAAAATTCACAGGGTGAAGAAAAGGAACACCGCTTACCAAGGCAGTTCAGAGTCATAATGGATGCAGATCTACCTTGACCCGGCTCATGAAAGTTCTGCAAGCAATGACTGCATGGCCCAGCCTCGGTGGTACGCGCTCACCCAACGTGGAGGTACAGCTGGTAACCATAAATGGTTGCCAGATATGCACTTTTCTTTTTCTGGTCATAGCAAAGAGACTTAGGACTAAACCCAAATAAATGACAAATCCTCTTTGGGAAATTCAAAGCCCATAAGGGAAAAATGATTTACAACTATTATTCATGAGCTATCCAAAATTTTAAATAAAGCTTTAAAATTCACACATTTGCTAAGCCAAATCTAATTCAATTACAAAAATTATTTTCTGTTTAATTCTTCAAACATCAGTGTTAAAGTTCATAAGGCAGTCTTAGAAAAGTAACAAAACATTCAAATTCCATTTAATCTTACTATCTGAAGAGGGCTTGTCAATCATAAAGGTTTTAAATACTTGTGCTACATATTCTGTTTTCAAATCTACTATGTCTAATGATAGCTGGAAAAAAAAGAAAAAAAAAAAAAAAAAAACAGAAAAGCAAAAACTTGAAGATATCAAATCTAGTGTTGATAAAAGTAACACCGCTACTGCCACACTAACCATAATACGTTTGCCATTAGTGCTAAAAAGATTTGATGACTATTGCTAAGAAGTTAACATCATTACTTTAATGTACCTTGAGAACAGTTTTGCTATTTATTTTCATTCGGAGATCATAATTCTAGCACTTCTGAACTAAAATGTTGGATTCATTAAAATAACAACCTTTTATGATACAATAATTTGTGCCCTACATGAATAGGAAATAAATAATACAATAAGCAAAACAAAAGATGTCTAAGCATATTGTAAATTGGTAGCAGGTTAACAAGGCTATTTCAAAGTATCTTAACCTTGGCATATGTAAAGGGGACAAAGATCTGGCCGTTACTAAACATTAAAATTTAAAAGGCTTGCAAAAATACATCTCTTATTAAAATCCCAGTAAAATCTAAAATTGGCAAGTGGTAATCTCTTTTTGTTTAAAACTGCCACAGAAGAATACAACACTAAATATAAGACCTAGACTCCACACATAATGCATAAAACATACTTTTTAACAAAAGAAACACGTAAAACCAGAAACTACTTAAGTACTTACTTTGGCGTTTCATTCGTTTTCTGGGCGACGCATCAGGAGTAATTAAAGACTGGTCTTCATCAGAGGAATTGGTCCTCTTAGACTTCTTTTCATCTTTAGTGATTAAGGTATCCTTCTTCGGAAGAGGTTTCTTTTGCTTCTCATTACGTTTTATACCAGAAGGCAAAGTAACAGGGTAACATTTTGAGTTGTCTTTCATTTTCTTACTTATTGTGACACTTTCACTTGGGTCTTCTTTCTTAGTATATGCAACAGAAACTTCTCCATTATTCATAGTAGTAATGTGGGCTTGTTCAAAGTTCCAGAATTCAAGACGTTTTATACGAGCCCTACTTGAACGTCTGAAGCTTCCAAAATCTGTAAACACAAATGTAGAATTGAACACCATTAACAGAAAATTAAGAATACTGTAGCACAGTACTTCCACTTAAAAGTTATTAACCGACTCGGTGAATTACAAACATCTAATCTTTTTATAGTACTGTACAGTAGCGGAATATTTTGAACTAGTAAAAAAAACTATTGCAGCAAATTAATATCATGTTTTCCATTAAAACTTGCATAGCTCACCCAAGTTTTTTCTTTCTTGAGTTTAATGTAAAAATAAAAAATAAAGTAATTTAAAAAAAAATTTATTTTCCCTAACGATACAAACCTTGAGCTCTTTATATTAGGGAATATACTCGGCAAAGCTAGGAGACTAGCCATAAGACTTTTAGGGAAGTATAACTTCCCCATCGCTAGTTAGCAGAGGGGTGGGGGTAGTATCGGTCATTTGTTCTGTCATTAAACGGATTTTGAAGTGAAGCGAAAAACCTATTTTTGGGTGAGATGGCCACGTCGTCCTGATGGAAGGTTCCTATAGTTAGCTTTCTAAGGGATATTTGGCTACAGTGATATTCCCAGAGAATTGACCTTTAGGTCTCCAGAATTCTAACTCCTGGCGTGAATATCCTTAAATTTTTCTTAAGGATAGCGCATAATATCAGGGGACGTATATCTTGATACGACACAT
Organism: Palaemon carinicauda; assembly: GCF_036898095.1. Taxonomy (NCBI): domain Eukaryota; kingdom Metazoa; phylum Arthropoda; class Malacostraca; order Decapoda; family Palaemonidae; genus Palaemon; species Palaemon carinicauda. Next base: position 24,107,206 of record NC_090738.1, on the reverse strand, counting down.
GGCAATCTTCACCCCGAATAGCGTTTTCGCTTCGAGGGGGAAGAGTGGCGAAACTGAAGGGGAGCCATTATCAAGGTTACCCTTCCTCCCATACTATTACATGGCTCCAAGATGGTGCTCATTCCTTGTAGCATTGAGCATGGTGCTACAGATATAGTAGTTTCGGGAGGGATCTTGCCTAAGCCTTTTCTTATAGAAAAGGATGGCAGGTCCATCAGGACGACATGGCCATCTCACCAAAAAATAGATTTTTTGCTTCGCTTCAAAATCCGTTTTTTGGGGCTCAAGCCATGTTGTCCTTATGGAAGTTTACCAGAGAATTACTAGAAAGTACAGTATCTGTGGATTTGTATAGGTGCCTTAACCTTGGAACAATTTTTTCTATGGTCATCCGGACCATTAAGAAATATGACGTTACCTTTATACGTCACTACCAGTAATCATGGAGCAATGTTAGGGGTTCCTGCCCCCTGCAGGGAAGTGTCATACTAGAAAGTAGAAAAGGGTCTCAAGGTTTGTGGAACAAACATAGGTATCAACTAGATATACAAGGTCTCAAGATTTGTATATATTGTTGGAACAAATTTAAGTATCAACTACTGTATATCCATTGTTTGTATTCATACAATAATATGAGGTTTACTTACGTAAATAAGTAAGAGAACTCTGGCTACATTTATTGTGCTATTTGCAGGGCGAAATAAGACGCAATTAAACTCTCTTAATCATTTATTTAGGCTAAATGAGTAAATGGGACAAAAAGTGTAACATGTTGAAGAGAATTATACATACAACATAAACAGATAAAGTTTTCTACCTGAAAAGGAAGAAATGATTAATGCCACTATAAAATTTTAAAATTTTTGACAAAAAATTTTCTATAAATGTTGGATAATATCAACACTGTACAATGTACACACGGCACAAGTGTTATCTGTATAATTCTACACCTGAAATTTTGAAGTCTTAGTGTCACCATGGTGACACCCACATAAAAGATATTGCGCTGGAAGGTGTTGACACCTTTTCACCCTAATTGATAGGCCCAATCAATTTACAGTTCATCGCAGCACTAGACGACAGGTTTTACTACACTACCTGCTGCCACCACATAATGCTTAAGTTTGTGCACTTACTTCGCATAATGTTTATAAAACACTCTGGATGACTTCCATTCAGCATATGAGCGAAGACGCTCAAAGTCCATATACTGAAAAAAGTTCAGTGAGGAAGCAATTTTTCTTGGATCATGACCTGCAGGTGTAATGTCACGATCCGCTCTGCGAATGAAGTAGGTGAGCTTTGCCCTCAGTTGTTTTAGGGATAAGTTTGATCCTGAGGTTTCTCCTTTGAAGAGCTGTCCTCCCCTGAAGTCTGGAGTTCTTCGAAGATAGACCTCTGGACTTTCAACTGGACACAAAGAGACATCTTCCTTCAGAGGGCAGATTCTCCAGGGACCCCATCTCTTAGTGGGTAGCTCGTTCTTGGCGAGAAAGGTAGGATCAGGAAAGAGCTTCAGTTCTCCCGCTCCTGTGAATTGAATGTGGCCCTCGTTTCTTGATAGGGCCACTATTTCGCTAACTCTAGCCCCTGAGGCTATAGCGAACAGGAAAATAATTTTTTGGGTTAGATCCTTAAGCGAACAATCTTCATTGTTCACGGTTGAGGCATAGTGTAGGACCTTGTCCAAGGACCATGAAATGGGCTTTGGAGGAACTGCAGGTCTAAGTCTAGCGCAGGCCTTCGGGATCTTGTTAAAGATTTCGTTCGCCAGGTCCACTTGGAAGGCGTATAGAAGAGGTCTAGTCAGGGCTGACTTACACATAGTTATCGTGTTGGCAGCCAGGCCTTATTCATGAAGGTGGATGAAGAAGGATAGACAGAAGTCTATTGTGATTTCTTTTGGTCGTTTTGCTTTAACGAAAGCAACCCACTTATTCCAAGATGATTCATATTGTCTTCTGGTTGACTTTGACTTGTATTCTTCTAAGAAGTCTATACTGCCTTTTGAGATCCCAAATCTTTTCTTAATCGCTAAACCAAGAAAATAACGAGATGAAGCGAAGACAGTCGACTTCTGAACCTGTTGCGATAGAGCTAGGTTCGGTAGATGGACCAGCATCAGCTTCAGTTCCATCACCAGAGGGAACCAGTTGCTCTTGGGCCACTTGGGGGCCACTAGAGCCGCCGTTCCTTTGAAGGATCTCAGCTTGTTGAGGACCTTTAGTAGGAGATTGGTTGGAGGGAACAGGTAAATCCGGGTCCATTCGTTCCAATCGAGGGACATGGCGTCCGTCGCCTCCGCCAGAGGGTCCTCGTATGGGGCTACATATTGAGGTAGTTTCTTGTCGCTCGTAGAGAAGAGATCGTTCTGCAGTTCTGGGACTTGTTCCAAGATGAAGGAGAATGAGTCTGCATCTAAGGACCATTCTGACTCTATCGGCTTTAGCCTGGATAGAGCGTCCGCTGTCACATTGCGGAACTCTTGTAGGTGAACTGCTGATAAGTGCCATCTCTTCTTTTTCGCTAAACGAAAAATGGCTACTATCACATGGTTGATGTGAGGCGATCTCAAGCCTTATCGGTTCAGAAATCTTACTATCACTTCGCTGTCCAAGATCAGCCTGATGTGGACTAATCTGCAAGGGGAGAGCATTTTCAACATCAAGAGGACTGCCATGGCCTCCAATATATTGATGTGAAAGGTCTTGAACAGAGATGACCTAGTCCCTTGGACTTTCCGTTGATGGGAGTGACCTCCCCATCCTTTCATCGAGGCATCCGTGTGGATGGTCACCGATGGTGGAGGTGGTTGCAAGGGCACAGTCCTCGTTAGGCTCTTGGCCTTCGACCACGGCTTGAGAAGTGATCGTAGTAACGCATCTTTCAGCTGTGCTCTTAGCACTGGGTCTGTTACTGCTGCAAACTGGATAGAGCCCAATACTCTTTCCTGTTGGCGTCTTGAGATCCTGTCGGATTTCAGTAGTCTCTTGACAGACCCCGCGATCTCCCTCTGGAGAGGTGGCGTGGCGTGACATAAAGTTCCAATGGATTCCCAGCCATTGAAACTCTTGAGCTGAAGAGAATCGAGACTTCTTGAAGTTGATCTTGAATCCCAGATGTTCTAGGAACTGGATCACTTTCTTGGATGCTTGCAGACAAGCCGTCTTGGATGCTGCCCACACCAGCCAGTCGTCCAGGTACGCTGCTACCTGAACACCTTCTAGGCGTAGTTGTTGAACGACTGCGTCTGCAAGTTTCGTTAAGATCTGTGGGGCTATGTTTAGTCCGAAGGGCATGGCTCTGACGACACTTTTTCTTCTGTGGCTTGAATCCTAGGTAGGAGGAGAGGGGGCAGCTGACTGGGAGGTGCCAGTAAGCATCTGCCAGGTCTATTGAGACTGTGTACGCCCCTTTGGGTAACAGGGTCCTTATGTGTTGAAGGGTTAACATCCTGAACTTGCTGTTCTCTATGAACTTGTTGAGTGAGGACAAGTCCAGAATGACTCTGAGTTTGTCTGAGTCCTTCTAGGGAACACAAAAAAGCCTTCCCTGGAATTTGATGGACTTTGCTTTCCTTATAACCTGTTTGCTCAAGAGTTCTAAGGTATACTTTTCTAATAAGGGGGTGGAGTGTTGGAAGAATTGAGGAAATGATGGTGGAGACTTGTTCCATCTCCATCCTAGTCCATTCTTGATTAGGCTGTGGGCCCAAGGATCGAAGGTCCAACGATCCTGAAAGTGTTGGAGCCTCCCTCCTACCTGAAGCATCTCATTGCTTCGGTTGTCCGGAGGGTTTACCTCCCCGACCGCGTCCTCCCCTACCTCGTGAGGGATGTCTTGAGGAACCCCGTCTGGATCCTTTACCTTTCGACTGAAAGGTAGTGGTTTGCCTCTCAAACCCAGGGTTGAATGCTGGTGACTGGGCAACCAGCTGTTGAGGCACCACTTGGAAAGTGGTCTGTGGTTGAGCAACCAATTGGCGCACCGCGGTCATGGTGACTGCAGGATGTTGTTGGGCAGGCCGAGAGGGAAGTCTAGGCTTCTTCGTCTTCCTTTTAGGTTGGGGACCCGCATCCGGGGAAGACTTCCTCTTTGACGAGATGCCCCACTTCTGGAGAAGGTTCCTATTCTCCGTGGCAGCTTTCTCTACTACCTCTTTGAGCACTTCATTCGGGAAGAGGTCTTTCTTTACTCCAGATGTTGGAAGATATCAGCTTCCTGGGTTCGTGTTTCACTGTTTCTCCCGCGAACACGAACTCTCTACAGGCTCTCCTAGCCTTCATGAAAGCGAACAGGTCCTTCACTAGGGTGACCATATGCATTTTGGCCAGGACCATGAGAATGTCTGGGGTGCTTTTTTGGCCTGCACACATCTATATGCAGTTCTGTAGGGATAAGGATGCAGCAAGTCTCTCCTTCGTCTCTTGTTCCCTGCGCAAGAGAAAGTCAGATAGTTTAGGGAGACTTTTGCTGAACTCTCGTCCCGCGATTTCTGCATCCAGCTTCCCTACTGAGAAGGTTAGGTAGACATCCTTCCATTCCTTCTCTTCCATGGGCAGAGCTAACGACAGAGGCCTACACTCCTCTACTGTAGGGCAAGGTTTGCCTGCCTCCACTGCCTTGGCAACAGCTTTGAATGCCTTCGCCGTAAAGGGGAAGGCTATTGAAGCAGGAGCAAGAAAGGTAGGGTGTTTCTTGCTCAAGGCAGGTACTTTCGAGTTTGAATAGCCCACCTTCTTCAGGCTGCTCGACAAGAGAGCCTGTGCCTTATCGTGGTCGAAAACCATGACCTTCGGTTCAGTCTCCTCTTTTAGCACTGGCTCATGCTTCGGTCGAATGAAGCAATCAGGGTAAGCAATAAAGCTTAGCCAGAACAGGATGTCGTCTAAGGGGAAGGCTCCCATCTTCTCAGAGATGTAGAGTTTGCCGTTAGTAATCGGCATATACTCCGCGTGTCTCCAGGGATTCGTCTTGGAGCAGGGTGGGAGGTCTTGGACTCTAAGTCGCTTGTATGCCCCTCGGGAGGTGGTGATCCGTGCTTCACGGAGCTCTTTTTTAAGCTTCGCTTCCCTTTCTTCGCCTTTCTTGCGAATGTTCTCCATCAGTGCCGTGATATGAGCCAAAACTGCCTGGCTCAAGTTGTCCAAAGGAGGGGTCGGAGCAGAAGACGTAGGTGTCGACTCTAGTACCGGCACAGGTGGAAGGGACTCCGACTCGGCTTCATCTTCTTCCTCGGGAGGCAGAGTAGACTCTTCCTCGGGATCATCCCTAAGGAGACCCTTCTCAGTGTCCGAAGACACTTCAGACATCCTTTCCTCCTGGTGGATGTCCATGCCTTGCAATGCCTCATTGACATCCGTCTCGATGGCAATCTGGACGCAGGGAGGTCCGGGTTGTGTTTGGGGCACGAAAGCTTCACTACCCGCCTTAGGGAACAGCAAGTTGCGCGTCCTATCGTTAGGTAGGTATGGTCCCGGAGAGTTCTTCTGGAACCCTTGTACCCACTTGCGCAGCCTTTCTCGTGCTGCATCCCTCAACTCCGTTGACTTAGGGTCGTCGAAACCTTCAGCCACCATTGCCAAGCAGACTTTACAGTTCTGGTGGTCCCAGTACCGCAAGGTTTCGGTGGTAATGGTGCAGGCGGCATGAGACCTGCACATCTTGTGACCACAGAAGTTCCTACTCCTGTGGTTACAAAAGATCACCTCACACTTCATTTTGGGTTCCTCCTGTAAAGAACGGAAAAATACATGAGTATGCAGTTGTTTATCCCTTTTGATAAACAAGTTATGCAAAATAATAATATTTGAACCATTACAGCTTAGGATAGTAAGCTAGAAAGGAAATAGGAAAGACACATACCTGTGTCTCCTATCCAGCCAATTGCTGTGACCTCCCCCAATATTAATGTTAAAATTTCCTTATCAAGGAAATTCAAAAGAATAGGGGTTCTAACCTCTGGGGATAGAATTAGTGTACAGTATACTAACACTAATCCCTTCTCTAAAAGTTTTAATATTGTGGGGGTAAGTTATAAAACTGATTAAAATCAGTGTATTGAAGGAATACTTCCTTTCAATATAGAATTGGTCTCAACGATAGACTGTGAAAGGATACACAGGGTATGTTGGAAAATTAAACTACAGTATAATCTATACTACAGTTTTCTGTCTGCAGTATATACTATACTGAAAATATACCGGCTACTGTATAATCATATACCGTAGTTCAACCGGCATGTTACCGGCTAGGCTAGTACCTGGCGGCACCGGTCCAACCGGCATGTTGCCGGTTGGATTAGTATGCCGGCTGGGTTAGTACCTGGCGGCACGGGTCCAATCAGCATGTTGCCGGTTGGGTTAGTACCTGGAGGCACCGGTCAAGCCGGCGGCATTAGCCAACAGAAAGAGAGAAAGAGAGAAAGCATGGAATGAAGGGCTGCCTTATTAATGTATATACAGTAAATAAGGGTGTAGGTATATAACCTTACTGCCTTCTTCCCGAACGAGGGTTCAAATGGAAGGGAAGAATGAATCATTCAAGCTTCCACCACGCCACAAAATCTGTTGCCGGCGTTGCCGGATTAAGTATGTGGAAGGCAGTCCAAGGGAGGACTGAAAAACACTCAAAGACAAAAGGGGTCCCCCACCGGCAGCCGTCATAGCCGGCACAACCTTTCTCGGAGCCTTGCGTCCGTAGGGGAAAAGTCGGAGCGGCTATCAAGCCGCCTAAGTAGGAACCCAGCCTGCACTAATATCTACCCGGCAAGCGGGGAGAATGTAGGACGACGGCCACAGAATTTCGATAGCTAGGCTATCGTTAAAGGACAGAGAGGGGCAGGAATAGGGTCTTGTATGTAGTGTTAGGAGATGGCGGCAGGAATGCCGCCATTTCCAAACAGGGGTGAAACTTTGTTTCAATATTGGCGCCATACTAGGCGGCAGAAGAATATCTATTCTTCAGCCTAGGGTCTGCCGAAAGTGTTAGGAGATGGTGGCAGGATTGCCTACATTTCCAAACAGGAGTGAAACTTCATTTCAATATCGGCGCCATCCTAGGCGGCAGAAGAATATTTATTCTTCAGCCTAGGGTCTGCCGAAACAAGACTTGTCTTCTACAGTAGACTCCAGGGGAGAAGGTGGCGGCAGTATACAACCACTTCAGGTGCGGATTAGGGAGGCTAAACCTCCTACGCCGGCAACTATAAGCCGGCAGGGGGATGACTACTCACCCTGCAGCTCACCCGCCGGCATAAAGACTGAATACTCTGAGGTTCTGTTGAAAACCCAAGCCAGGATACTCGCCGGCAAGGGTGGGAGATAGGAAACACTAGCCTAGTCAAGCCGGAGTGTACTATTCTATGGCGAGACTAAGATAGGGTTGTTGCCTATGGCGACACTCAGAGGGAAGGAATGTTTACCCTTAAATCTCCACAGGAGACAAGTATCGGGTTATAATTAATTCTAGGAGATATACTATCTCCTGTTGAATTGATAAAACGATACACAAGGGTAAACGGGGATAATGTATGAAAGTATACTAAAGCGCCTAGGCTAGGTAGCCTAGCGCGGGGCGAGATCTCGGTTACCTATATCGCCGAAACTCTAACGTATACGATCAACACAAGAGGAAGAGGAAATTTGTATGCATAATCTTCACTTGTATAATTGTGCCTAAATAGCTATAATTCATTAAAGCTAAAAACCGGGAATGTCGTTCTGCTGACTAAATAACGGATTTTGAGCGAAGCGAAAAATCAAAAATTTTAAGTAATTTTTATTTTTCCTAACATACTTACCGAGAATTACTTTCTTAGGAGTAGTCACTTGGTGACCTCTTTCTCGACCAAGGTTTTTGGCGCAGTTATCCCCCACTCCGTCCTCCCTATAGGCCTACCCCCGCCGCCAAAGAATGCGCCCGAGGGCAGGATTAGGACAGGTCACTGCTTCTCTGGGCATTCTCCTCATGAAGTCCGTCGTATAGCCCAACTTGGCAATGGAAGGATGGCACTCGGGGACGGAAGGGAGGGCCATTACCCGAAAGTAATTCTCGGTAAGTATGTTAGGAAAAATAAAAATTACTTAAAATTTTTTATTTGTTCCAACACAAATACTTACCGAGAATTACTTTCCTAGGAGACTTATACTTTAGGAGGCGGGAGTGCTATTCTGACACTTGACTAGGCCCGTAGGACCTAGAGGGCTATGGAATGCGGGGGCCTATCAGAGTACGGGAGTGAGGGTAACTGCGCAACCTTACGCTATTACCTAAGATTTTACCTTTTAAAAAATTCTTCTGACGATTTCCTCCGGATGTAGTCGCGAAGAATGTGTTCATCGTTGGGTACAGCCTCTGGCCTTACCGCTACACAGCCCGGAGGGCGGCCATGACTGTCCCAATGGAGAACCCGTCCAAGGATTTTCTTGAATAACCCTTGAGGTAGTGGGCAGTAAAGGTTGACTGGTGCGACCAAGTGCCTGTCTGTAGGATCTGCCTCACCGCCATGTTTCTCTCTCAAAAGGCAAGGGGGTGCTCAGACCCCTGATGTCATGGTTCCAGGGAGTGCCTGGCACTGCCATTTTATCCTCTTCGTAGGTTCTCGCGATGACTTGTCTCAGCCAGCAGGAAATGGTGTTCTCGGAAACTTGTTTCCTATTAACACCTGTGGAAACGAAGAGGTTCCTGATACCTGGTCGGAGTGAGAGAAGTCGAATGACAAACCATGTATCTCTCCCACTCTCTTATTGGACGTCAAGGCCAGCAAGAAGACGGCCTTGAGGGTGAGATCTTTGTTCACGATATCTTTCAAGTGTTCAAAGTGGGAGCGACACATCATCTTCCGGACCTTGCCTAAGTCCCACTGGGGCACCTTTCCCGCCTGAGGGGGGTAAGACTGCTCGAAGCTTTTGACAAGCATCGCTATGTGTCTCGAGACCCCCAGGACGATGGCCTTAAGGAGGAAGACTTGGCCTAAGGCAGCCCGAACCCCGTTTTATGGCTGGGATTGACATCTCCGCTTTGTCCTTGTGAAACACCAGAAAATCTGCCATGTCTGGGACAGAGGCCTTAAGAGGTCTAATGTGCCTCTCAGCGCACTACTTCGCGACGGAGGTCCATTTTGTCTGGAAGACCGCGGTTGGCGACTTAGGAATAGAGACATTCTCTTAGCCGTGGAGGAAGAATATCTTTCTTTCTTCAGGAGCCGCTCTTAGTCTTCAGTCGTGAAGACGTAGGGAGAGAGGCCTGTCGTGGAGCTTGAGAAAGTGAGGCTGGTGCAGAAGTTCTGACCTGACGGACAGAGGCCACGGTGGTTGACTCGATGGGACTTTTAGATCCGCGAACCACTCTCTCTCTCCAGCCACCCGGGCGCTACCAAAGCCATCTGTAGGTTTCGAGCCGTCTTTACTCTGCTGAGCACTTGTCTTATCAGCGTGAAAAGGGGGAAAAAGGCGTACACATCCAGATTGTCCCACTTGTGCTGAAAAGAGTCTTCTAAAGAAGCTTTCGGGTCTGGTACAGGGGAGCAATAGACTGGGAGTTGGGCGTTGAGGTTGTTGCAAAGCGGTCAACCACCGGGGAACCCCAGCGTTGAATGATGAGCTTGGCTATTCCTGGGAGAAGGGACCATTCTGTCCTTACTATGTGGCCCATTCTGCTGAGGCCGTCGGCTAGAACGTTTTACTTCCCGGGAATGAACCTTGCTAACATCACCCCTTGATTTTCTTCCACTCAATCTAGATTCTCTATGGTGAGATCGCACAACTCCTTCGATTACAAGTACCCTGCTTCTTTATGTAAGCCACTACCGTGGCGTTGTCGCTCATCCACGCCACGGTGTTCCCCTTTAGCAGACTTGCGAAGTGTAGGCACGCCTTCTGGACTGCTTCCAACTCCAGGACATTGTGTGGAGTTGCCTCTCCCCTTCCAACCAGGTCTCTTGTGCCGTTTCGTCGCGGGGAAGGGCTCCCCATCTCTGGTTGGAGGCGTCTGTGAACAGTAGTAACTCGGGAGGGCCGGTCCCGAAGGACGTCCCCTTGAGTGAGTTCGACTGGCAATGCCACCATTCTAGGGAGGGTCTCGTGTCTGGAATGACTGGGATTAGCACCTGCTGTGAATCCGTCTGTCACCCGAGGTTCCTGAGATTCCATTGGACGGATCTGAGCCTTACCCTCCCTTGGGGAACTAGGTTCTCCAGTGAGACCAGGTGACCTATCAGCCTCTGCCCGTCCTCCGCCCTCCTGGGGTGTTCTGACAGGAACGGCTGACTAATGAGCCTGAGGTTTCTTATCTTATTCTCCGAAGGGAAAAATTCTCCCCGAAAAGTCTAATGGTGTTCCTCAGTAGTTCATTCCGGTGGAAGGGGATAGATTTGACTACTTCGGGTTGATTCAGTTCCCCAGATCCTTGCAAAACTGGAGGAGACTTCTCCCTTGTCCCTCCAAGAGGACCTTTGAGGCGGGAAGAAGCCACCAGGCGTCCAGGTATCTGATAAGGCGTATGCCTCGTTCGCGCCCCCACTGCGACAGCCGTGGGGACTCTCGTGAACACTTGGGGCGCTGTTGACAGACCAAGGAAAAAGGGGTCCTGAATTGCAGGATCTGGAAACCCTATTTTACCCGGAGGCACTTCCGACCCGAGGTGTGGACCGGAATCTGAAAGTATGCGTCCTTGGGGTCGATGGTCATCCTACAATCTTTCTCCCTCAAGGACAGCAGGACTGAATACTGCGTGTTCATTTTGAAGTCCGTCTTCTTGACGAACCTGTTGAGAGCTGACAGATCTATAACCGGTTTCCACCCCCCGGTCGCTTTTTCCACCAGGAATAGGCAACTGTAGACACCTGGCCCTGGGAGAAGAACTTCTTCCATGGTACCCTTCTCTAGCATGGACGACACCTCCTCTTGAAGGGCGGTCCTCTTTAACAGGTCTTTGGGATCTAGCCATTCTATCCGGTTGGCCGGAAAAAGCGTGGGTGGTTCCGTTAGGAATGAAAGTCCGTAGCCCTTCTTTAGTAAGGCCACTGTCCAAGGTTCCGCTCCTTGAGCCCGCTAAGCTTGCCAATGACGTCTGAGTCATCCTCCAACCCGAGGGTTGGGTGGGGATAGGGGGCCTCCCACTCTTATCTTCTTCTAGAGGGGCGGCCTGATCTGTCTCCCCTAGAGGCGGGGTAACCCGACCTGAAGGAGCTAGAGGGCGCTGGAGCTCCCCTGCGGAGGGGCTGAGGCGTTGCGGACCAGGAGGAAGAGAGGGGCTTCTCTCCTCGTAGTGCTGGTAGATGCTTGGGGTGTCGAGGCACTATCCGAGACAGACCTCTTATAGGGCGGCCTCCTAGGAGTCGTAGGTCTGGGGATGTTAGTCTCCTTGTATTTCAAGACCTTCTCCATTATGGTTTCTAGTTTCTTCCAAGGAAACGGAGACTCTCCCCGCAAGGGAAAGCTGCGAATGGCTCCCGTCTCCCTGTCTGGTGCCTTCCAAGACACCTTCGCCAGAACAGTGTCTCGCTTCCAGAACACCCAGTTAGCTGTTAGTGTGAGAGACTGATATGTCAATAACCTAAGGGTTGAAGGCCTTGCTGGACAGGGTCCTCGGGGTCAAAGGAGGCTTGTACACCTCCCAAAGAGTAAGCCCACCAGTCCAGCCTAGAGGGGACGTTTACTAAGTCCCTCGACATTTTCTCCATCATGGAGGCTCCTGCTGGCGAGAACCAGACTGGGGCTGAAGAGGCTCTACTGTCTGAAACGCCTTGACTAAGGATGTCCTGCTGACCCCCCCTTAAAGGTTGGGGGACCCCGGCAGTGCTGGCCACTACCTTGCCGTGCTAGGGACGTCTTAGGTTGTAAGGAGTCTGCATGATCCTCAAAAAGGCTTGACTTCCAGGAAACTACATCCGTAGTTGCAGGTTCCGGTACTTGTGGTGTCTTCTGCAAAGGCTAACCACTCTCCTATAGATGGAGTCCTCCGTCAGGGAGCGCTCCTCTCCGTCAGCCGAGGACCCGGTTTGGGGCCGGGGAGCTGGGTTACCGGGCACGCCGACTGGACGTCTAGCTCTTTGGGGTCAGGGGCGCCGTCCTGCCGAGGTACTGGATTTCATCTGCGGGGACGTCCGCACCAGGGGTCTGGGTTAGCGCAAGCAACGCTGGTTCAGCGGGGACTCTCGTCGGCCCAAGGCTCTGGGTGCCGAGGATGCGGTTCCCGTGGGCTGACCCGACAGCGGGAACCGTTCCTTCTGACCCGAAGGCCGCACCAGCCGGGCTGGTTCAGCCAGGCCGCCCGACCAGAAGCGCGTTTCCCCCGCTGGGCGGGGTTAACCGGAGGCTTCGGGGACTTACGCTTACCTGTAGAGTCCTTCCTACCGCTTGATCTCGAGGCGCCGGGTCACCGGGCACTCCCCGGGCGCTTCGGTTCTGGAATACCAGGCACTCCCTTGCGGTGGTACCGGTTTTCCCCGGCGGGGAGTTCCGCACCAGGTTCGGGGTCAGAACCGGCAACGCCGTACCGTCGAGGACTACTGTTCGTGTATTCTCTCCGGGGGACGCGGACGCGGATCCTCGTGGGCTGACCCGACGGAGGGAACCGTTCCTTTTAAGTCCGAGGGCCGAACCAGCTGTGCTGATTCGACCAGGCTGCCCGTAAAGAAGCCCGGTCACGCTTGCGGGCGAGCTGGGGGACGCGGACGCGGATCCCCGTGGGCTGACCCGACGGAGGGAACCGTTCCTTTTAAGTCCGAGGGCCGAACCAGCTGTGCTGATTCGGCCAGGCTGCCCGTAAAGAAGCCCGGTTACGCCTGCGGGCGGGCTGGGGGACGCGGACGCGGATCCCCGTGGGCTGATCCGACGGAGGGAACCGTTCCTTTTAAGTTCGAGGGCCGAACCAGCTGTGCTGATTCGGCCAGGCTGCTCGTAAAGAAGCTCGGTTACACCCGTTGGCGGGGTGAACCGGAAGCTTCGCGGTCTTACGCCTGCCTGAAGAGGCCTTCTCGCATTTCTCCCTGCGAGGGTTATATCTGCGTCTGGAGGATGGCCTTCGTGGTGAGAAAAAACACTGGGTTGTCGGTCCGGGGAACGCTGCAATACAGACCTGGGAGGCTCCTTCTCGGCGAGGCCCTCGGCTGCAGAAGAGACTGAAAAATACGCTAAGAGACTGGAGAAGAATTAGGGACATTTTCCCCCACATGAGGTCATCAGAGGAGACGTGGCCTGCTTGCACCAGGACTCCGTCTCCCCACACACTCTCGAAAGTAGTACTTACCTCGAACTACTTCTTAAGAGTTATCTTCTTCACAATAAACCAACCTCGTCTCCTACTCTGGGTAGGAGAGGGTGGTAGGGAAGCTCTGTCAGGCGGGACGCCCGGCGCTAGTCTTCTTAGGCGAACCCTTCGTCGCCTACCTCTCTTGGTGCTATACCGCACCCACTCAAACTCTTGGGGAAGAGCAATGGGCACTTCCCCGCAACTGACTTACCTCGTCCCCTACTCTGGGTAGGGGAAGATGGCTGTATAAGAATCTCTATTCGACGAGGCATCGGGAATTAAGTTGGCGAGGAGAGGCTCGTCTTCCTATGAGCCTCTTGGATGTATTCTTCCTTTTGGTGCCGAAGTGCACTCACTGCACTACGTTCTAGGACCAAAAGTCCTGACACGTGGTTGAAGGGGAACATAAGCTGCCCCTACACGGCTAACACCGAGGATAAGGGGAGGAAGAATGATTTATGTAAAAATTGGTCCTTTCAGCTATTAATTTCTTGAAGAAAATCAAGGAATACTGTTCCATAACGCACACAACGCACGACACAAGCACTAAGGAAATGAATCAAACACCGGGTAAGGACACGGTTGAAAAGTGAACGCACAGGAACACTTGGGAAGCACACTGCGAAAAAACACAAGTCCCCACGTTGGGAACACGTGGAAACTAAATGCGCACAAAGGATCGAGAGAGTGAGGTGTTGAATACCTCACGACCAAGGACTTAATGGGGAGAATGCCCAGAGAAGCAGTGACCTGTCCTAATCCTGCCCTCGGGCGCATTCTTTGGCGGGGGGGGGGGGGGGGGGGGGGTAGGCCTATAGGGAGGACGGAGTGGGGGATAACTGCGCCAAAAACCTTGGTCGAGAAAGAGGTCACCAAGTGACTACTCCTAAGAAAGTAATTCTCGTTAAGTATTTGTGTTGGAACAAATCTATTTTTGGGTGAAAGAGCCATGTCGTCCTGATGGAAGTTCCTTCATTAGTAGCTTCCTAAGTTATATGTGACTACAGTGATATATCCCAGAGAATTTACCGAAGGTACCCAGAATTCTAACTCCTGGAGCGAGTATCCCTTAAATTTCTCCAAGGGATATCGCGTAAGGACGTATCTTGACACATCTCATAGCTATTTACACCCCGAATAGCCTTTCACTTCGAGAGGGAAAGTTGCAAGAAAAATAGGAGTCGTTAAAGAGGTAAACAACTCGACTCTCCTAATGTACTGTAAATAGTTCGGCCAATCACCACCATACGGCGCCACCAAAACATTCTCCGTGGCTCAAACAGTAACGGAGGAAGGGAACCTTAACAATGGTTCCTCTTTTATTTTGCCACTTTCCCCCTCGAAGCGTAAACGCTATGCGGGGTGCAGATTGCTATGTGGCGTGTCAAGAATACGTCCCCTGATATTATGGGATATCCTAAAAGGAAAACTTCAAGGATATTCGTGCCAGGAGTTAGAATTCTGGAGACCTTACGTCAAATTATCTGGGAATATCACTGTAGTCAAATATACCCTAGGAAGCTACTTAAAGGAACTTTCCATCAGGAGAACATGGCTATCTCACCCAAAAATAGATTTTTTGCTTTGCTCAAAATCCCTTTAACAAAACAAGAAGAGAAATTTTATAGAATAGTGTACCTGAGTGTACCCTCAAGCAAGAGAACTCTAACCCGAGAGTGGACGACCATGGTACAGAGGCTATGGCACTATGTTACAGTGCCTCTCAATCCGGAAGGGCCTGAATCTAGGATCCGTTACTGCCAGATCAGAGTCTTGGTGATAAACTCAGGGACGAAGCTGAGCACTACCTGTCCCCATCCCCTTGAATGGGAGACGTCGTAAGAAAGACCATGAAATTTGCTAGTTTCTTGGCCGATGCCTGAGCTACCAGGAAGACTGTTCTAAGAGTAAGGTGAAGGTTTGATGCCTGACGTAACAGTTAGTAGGGAGCTCCTTTCGGCAATTGAAGTACACGAACTATGTTGCATGGCAGTGGTCTTACTTCTGGCTGAGGACAGGAAAACTCGAAACTTCGTATGAGGAGACAATTCCAATGATTAGGCAATATCAACTCCTTTGAGTCTAAAGGCCAGGCCCAAGGCTGAATGATAACCTTTCCCCAGTCGAGACTGAGGAGTTTTTCCTTCCAACACTACAGGAGAAAACTCCGCTATCTCTGGGATAATGGCAGCGAGAGGAGAGATACCCCTTCAGCGACACCAACCACCAAAGACTGCCCACTTAACCTGTATACTGCTGGTGAAGATTCTTGGAGATACCAACACACCCTTTTTGCAACGGGTTGCGAAAGGCCTCTCTTTGAGAGGCGATACTGGATAACCTCCAGGCGTGAAGACGAATGGACTATAAGACTTTGTGGTAAATCTTTACATGAGGCTATACGACTAGATCGTGATATGGAGGGAGTTCTCTCGGGATCTCTGTGAGATGTTGTAGAAGGTTCAGGAATCATTCTACGTGGTGCCATAGTGGAGTTATGAGAGTCTGTAAGAACATTCCTCTTGCATGGAATGAAGCGAAC
This sequence comes from Palaemon carinicauda, assembly GCF_036898095.1. Classification (NCBI taxonomy): domain Eukaryota; kingdom Metazoa; phylum Arthropoda; class Malacostraca; order Decapoda; family Palaemonidae; genus Palaemon; species Palaemon carinicauda. The sequence continues at coordinate 24,091,410 of NC_090738.1, read as the reverse complement.
TGATAGGGACTTCAAGTTGTTTTCTGACAATCTTAGAATCTCCCCAGCTAGATAGCCTAAGTGCTGTTAAAAGGTATTTCCTTGTTTGTTTACATACAGTGGTGGTGTTGTTCATCAATACTATTTCTAGGTTTCTGTGGTGATGTCGCTCGGACTCAGGTAAGAGGCCATGTGATGCAATATGCGAGGTCCGCCCCTCCCCTCCTCCTCCATTCTTCTGATGCATTCGTGAAGGGCATCGTTTCCGGAGGGGGGATAGAATATCTAACCCCTTAAAGAGGTTGGTATCTGATGGCCCCCAGCTCTGATCTCTCTTTTGCTCGGGCCCTGAAAGTCCGGTGGGTCCTTCCTGGATCCAAATGGACTTCAGCTGCCACTGGAGAGGCCGGACGCATAGTTGTCCGTTGGTCAGCAGGTGCTCCAAGGCAGACAGGTGACCTATTAGACGAAGTCCCCGATATGCTGGCAACAAGACTAGTAGCAAGAAGAGGCCTACCACCTTCTTCAGTCTCTCTATTCTTCATTGCGTTCTTCATCCCGCAGAGAGAAGTCCAAGATAATAACCCTTAAGGACTATATATCCCAAGCCTTGTTTCCGAATCACGGTGGGATGCGGCGGACGCAAGCAGTCGGCAAGCATTTCTTACAAGCGGCAATCACTGGTAGGACTATGTTTAAAGAGACTTATGCCACAATGACGGCATGCAGCAGCCGCAAGTGGTTGGCAGGCATCCTCAATTGCGTCAATAACCTGAGGGTTTCATCTGACAAGGCTTAATGTACCATTTTATGTTTCTACCTTCCTGGTGAGGTCTGGAGACTTATGAGCGAGAGCGCATGCGCAAAGAACGTTAGAATGTGTCGAATGTTCACAAGCGCTGACAAGAACAGTTGTGTTGATGTGCAAGCTTGCGCATGATAACTCTCTATTGTATAGCGAACCAAAGCTCGCATAGTTACAGCTTACTCAAGGTGAGAAGACGAAGTCCTAATAGGATGTATCGCATAGAGCAATTTGTACTGTTCTCACTGTACTTAAGTACTAAACAACAAGTACTGAGTGGGTGAGTGAGGCATTAGGCACAAAGACTGGCATGTTTGGCGAGTGTTGGGTTAAGCACGTTGATATGAGTGAGTGTTAAACTCTCAACTGTCTGTTGTGGTGACGGGGATTTAGCGCATAGCTGTTGTTGAGCGATGAACTCCCTTGACTGTTCGTTGTGACGATAGATGGTTCTATGAGGGTGCGGGGATCATCGTCAGTGAGTAGGGAAGCTTGTAGATGGAGGGGTTCAGAGCACTTTTCATCATTCTCTTGTCAAGAACAGAAGTTTCTCTGTTGTATGTTTCGAAAAAGAACAATGACGGTAATAACCCAAAAACGATATATAGCCTACGAGGGGCTTCTCACTTGTAAAAGGTTACCACCCATGAGGTACCGATTCCAAAGGATCTGGCTTTATCAATGTAGGCAATAACCCTTAAGAGATAAGGCCTACGAGACTTGGGAATGGAAGCCGGGGGGCCACAAGCGGTCCTGCGGCAGCTAACAAGACTCATTTGGTACCTTCAGGGTTCAGAGGGACAGCAGTCTCTCCCACGGGTGGGAAAGGTACCCAGCCTGTTGTCTCTGTTAGTGATTTTCCCTGCAAGCGGGAAGATTACTGGATAGTGGCTGGAGGGGCGGGTAACTCTCCTTTGGTAGGGAAAGTTACCCCACACTTAGTAGAGGATAATTTTCCCTCAGAAGGGGAAGTTGTTCAGCACCCTGAGGCAGACCTCCGGCCTTAAAATTAAGGCCTAATAGAGTTGTCCATGGAAGCCGGCAACCGCAAGCAGTCCTGTGGCAGATAACAAACCTCATTTTGCAACTCTAGGATACAGAGGGACAGATGTCTCTCCCGCAAGCGGGATCATTGGAGAGTGCTCCGGGAATCCTCTGCTTACGCGTTGTCATCAAAACTGTTTCACTCATCAGAACTCCCGCAGGAGTATGGCGAGAGATCCCGTGCGATCCTGCAACAGGACGGGCGAGTCATACTGGAAGGACGAGTTGTACTGGTTGGGTGAGGCATGTCAGCTGGGTGACTCAAGCTGGTCAAACGAGTGAAGGTTGAAGATCATCGAGTACGTCGAACTTGCCGGCAAAGTATCACAGCTGCACCCTGCCTGACACTACCTTATCGTCTCATTCTAACTAACTCCACTCCGAGGGCCTAGAGAAGGAATCCAAAACCCTTCTCATCGTCTCACGCGGAGGAGACCACTCAGAAGACCTAACCCACGAGCAGGGAAGGTGTCCCGAGCGACCAATCAGGAAAAGACCTAACCTGCGAGCAGGAAAGGTGTCCCGAGCAACCACTCAGGAGAAGACCTAACCTGCGAGTGGGAAAGATGTCCCCTGAGTTAAGCAGAAAGGTGCTTCAGACTCTGCACTCCCTCTACTAGCTGAGCTAACTCAGAATGAGGGAGTGCGCTGTCGTCACCGTACTGAGAAGTATGCGTCCTTCAGATCCAGTGTGCACATGAAGTGCCTTGGACGAACCGCTTGGATGATCGTGTCTGCAGTCTCCATTCTGAACTGAACCGAGTCTGTTGAACAAACTTGTTCAGAGGGGAGAGATTGATGACTGGTCTCCAGCCTCCAGTCGTCTTTTTCACCAGAAAAATTAGACTGTAAAAGCCTGGGCCCAGTCCACAACCTCTAAGAGACCGCCCTTCTGCTGCATGCTCTGGACTTCGGCGCCGAGTACTAGCTCCTTTGCAGATCCCTTCGCATAGAAGCTTAGATGCACTGGATCCCTAGTCATAGGAGGGAGAGATTGAATGAACAGGTCGCGATACCCTAAGGCAATCACTTCGACAGTCCAAGAATCTGCCACCTCTGCCAGCGGTAGGTGACGAGGAATACCATTCCTACTGGGAGTGACCACCTCGGCCATCTCCCTTTCGTCCCTTCTTTCCTCTGAAGGACTTAGACCCATTCTGTCCTTTGGATGGAAAGGGCCGCTTTGACATCTTAGAAGGTCCATAAGACCTAGAAGTTGACTGGCGAGTAGAGGAAGGCGCTTGCTGAGGCCGTGAAGACGGGGAAGGTCTACCATAGGTCTACAAAGTCATGGCCCTATGGAAGAGAGAATCGTTGAACGATTTCCCTCATCGCTCAACCGAGAGACTTCCACTTTCGGCACCTGTTTGTGGAACCTACCTATGACAGTATCCCTTCTCTTGAGAATGGAGTTCGCCCATAGGTTGACAATGTGGTGTGATAGGAACTCAAGAGTCCAGGTACCTGACAACAGGAAAGACTCTGTCTTCCTGGCTGACTCCTTCGAAATATCATGAGAGCAAACTATGAAGCCTAAGGATCCCAACCATAGATCGAGCCACGAAGCGGCCTGAATGGCATACTTCGTGCCTCTCTCTATGTTCAGGAGCTCAGCAGCCAAGAGGGAGGCCTCCCAAGAGGAGAGGCTCTGAGTTGGTACATCCTTCGTTAGGAACTCTACCAAAGGGTCGAGGGTCATGGTGGAATGTGGTTCCCCTTCAATCTCGTAATACTTCCTTTGTAAAACTAAAGGAAGTAGAAGGGACCGAGAGGAGGAACCTGCCCTCAAGGAACTAGAAGTTGCAACTATCTGGGTGATAGCTTTCCTTATAGCGGCTGTCAAATCCTTGGACTAGGGCAGAGCTGCACTGGATCTTGTGGGTTTCTGGGTCTCGAATATCTCCTGAAGAACCATATTCTTCCTTTCCTGGATGGTGGAACCAAGAGTGGACAGTCTGTTGATGACCCTCATACAGGCAGGGACCTGGCAAAAGGTATGTTCCGACTCACGTCTCTCCTGTTCGGAGTGATAATTTGGACTGGCAGCCTTTGGAAGATTCTCATCTTCCGAGTCTAAGAGGTCATCCACCTCCAAGCTTACATCCAGAGCCTGGAGTAAGTCGGGGTCGTCAACAGAATCACTGGGGAGACACACCACAGGGGACCGTCTCTGTGCCCCAGCAAATCTAGCTTCCCGTACCACAGCATTCTTAGGTTCGATTTTCGTGTCCTTCGATTCCCTACGCACAGGATGTTCTTCCATGGATTTAGGAGGCGGAAGCCTTAGCAGTAGGAGTTGAAGGGTTCTCCTCTGGAGGAGGTACAGAAAACGGACGTTGTTCCGGAAGCAATTCCACAATTTCTTGAGGGTTGAAAGGATGGATCACGATCTCCCTGGCCGAGCCTATGTCCCTCTTCGCCCTAGGACGGATGATATCGGCAAGAGGTGGTGTTACGCCTCTCATCCTTCTCTTCTGCTTCTTAGTGATGACCTCCTTTACCTTTAATGGCATAAAAGGTAAGTTGGCCACATAAGGATCAGAATGAACAGGGCCTTCAGCATGCGATCGGGGTGGAGGTGATCTGCGCGCTCTGTCTGCCGTCGACTTCCTTCTAGGGTCCTCATTCCTAATTGACAAACCGGACGAGGATCCTAAGGGGTACCTTGACTGAAACAGTCGGAGGTTGTGACAGTGTAGGAGCCACATTCCGTCTTCAGGTGGATGGTCATATAAGTGTTCACGTATGGAGGAAGCTCTGAACCTGTAGGTAAACCCTGGAACTGTCCTTTGGATGATGGAACTCTAGAAGGTGCTCCAGTCAACAGAGGTGATAACCTCTGAGACAGAATAACACGTTCCTTCGCGGTCCGGACTACTGTAATAGGAACATTCGCAAACATATTTGAGGGCTCCTTGAACCCTTCTGGGAAGGGTGACAGTCTTCTGCTGGAGGAGGAAGATGCTTTGGGACGAGGCGAAGGTGTTGGTATCGCACTTGCTCGCGGTTCCGACACATATGCTCATGAATCACTCGCGGAAAACACCGATTTGCTCGTGAAATCGAGAAATTCACGCATCAACTGATGCAATTCACGAGCAGAAGTGCTCGCAACAGAAGCACTAGGAGCCAGAGAGGAAGAGGAAGGTCTAACGCCTTCCTGCTACCTTAGAGAAGTACTTGCGTCCGATGAAGTCAGCAGAGAAGGCCTCTGAGTAGGGACTACTCTAGTTGGAGAACACGTCACAGCGGGACAAGTTAACAAGTGTCGCGTAAGCGAACACTTTGCTAGAACTCCCCAGGCAGTGAATGGCACTGCGGTTTAGGTGGACGCCTGATAGAGGAATGGTCATTCTCATCTTCAGGTCCGGTCCAAGGTCGTTTAGGTCTGGTTGAGGGGCTACGTGCTGATGGACTGCGCTACGCCTACCTTTACCTCTAGACGAGGAATGTCTAGATCTTGATCGCGAACGTGAGCGTCGGCCTCGAGAACGCCATTCTCGTGAACGGTACCCTCGCGAGCGTGAACTCCATTCTCGTGATCTAGATCGCACAGATCTAGAACGCGAGCATCTGGACCTAGGTCTAAACTTTGCTCATGATGGTGTAGAACGCGATAGCGAGACTTGTCCTTGTGAAGGGAAACCCCTCCAAGGAGAGTGTTGAGACCTGCGGTATCGTGACCACGAGCGTCTTTTAGAAGAAGAGCGCTCGGATCGTGATGACCTGAGATCAGGGGAAGAGAGTCCAAAAGGGCGAAGCAATGGTGATGCTCGTCCTTTTGCACTGCTGTTGGAAGGAGTGCTGGTCCCTGGAAGATCTACACCTGCAACCTGTGGGAGGGTTAGGGGACGACGAGGTCCCAGGATGGAGAGAGGGTTTGTCGTCATCAGGGGGCCGTTATAGAAGAAAACACGAGCGATCACCTCGTCCAGGCGTGGAAGGGCCAGGAGAAGGTGACAGATGGACCTCGCACAGTTCCACAACGCGAGACGTCAACGGCTCCGGAGAAGGGTCCTTCCCGGCACCATGCTGAAGAAGGCGCAGCAGCTCTTCCTTCAAAGGAGGTCCCGAAATCCTTAAGGACGACCACACCTGCAGCAGATCTGAAAGGGAGAATGGCTCACCAGCAGCTGGAGGAGAGGTTGCTCCTCTAGGGGAAGCAGCAACCAGCCACGTACCTCGTGGTAGCCGAGCTATTCGATCTGCGCTCCTACTCGATTGTCCCTTGTAAGAGAGCAAGCAAGAAGGAGCTTTTGAGAGATTTAGGGGTACAGTACAAGAAAAACACGCCCTGTTCGCCCCTATGGGAGAACGGTCGTGCTTCGTCATCTTCTTCCCACACCACCCAAATATCTCCCATTGGGAGGCAGACCACTCCCTACACACTGCGCAGGGTGAACCCTGCTTGCATCGATGCCCTCGGCAAGTAGGACAAAAAGAGTGCGGGTCAGTCTCCAATGACGACACGAAGGTCTGGCACAGGGCACCCTCGCGCCTTTGACAGGTTCGCACGATGAAGGCGATTGTAAGAGAAGACACGCACAACTGAAAAGAAAAATCAAAATTAAAAAAGTCCAATGTCAGTCAGGAGGAGAGCGGACTCGTGCGATCTCAACTGAGCTAAAAGAAAAAGTGACGTCTCTCATTGCTGTGAGAGATTATATAGAGGCAGCTGGGTACCCCCCAGCCACCCCAAGCTAGGCAGGGTTGCCACCTTGCAATTAAAGTCTGAGGGCTACCTCCAGCAGCCGCTGAAAGATAATCCATAGAAATAACGGAAGGTTTGTTAATATAGGAACAATTGTTATTTGTTCAGGCACAAATACAAGCCCTTGTCCTTCACATTGGAAATTCACCCTTAAGTGGGAGGAAGTTCCTATTCCAACTGGCTGGTTACTTATCCTGGGCTATCAAAAATTCCAACCCTTGTAGCTGGTGTATAGTTAAAGTACTTTAAACCTAGTGCACTGATGGCATGACAATATGACAAATTCGAAGATAATTTGTATTTTTCCTAACCATACAAACCTTAGCTATTTACAAAGGGTATTACTTTTAGCGCAGCTGAAATGACGAGCCAATAGTTTTTAAAGAGGGTTAATTACCCCCGCGCTAGTTAGCAGGGGGTGGGGAAGGGTAGCTTGCTACCCCTCCCCCCTCCACACACCGGTGACTTGCTTCACTTCACTTAGAGGTAGGACTTGACTTGGGGGTCAGGGATGGCGGGCACATATGTGTAAATAGCTAAGGTTTGTATGGTTAGGAAAAATACAAATTATCTTCGAATTTGTCATTTGTTCCGTAACCGAAATACAAACCACGCTATTTACAAAGGGTGACTTACCCCTTAGGAAGGGTGGAAAGTCCCCAGCCTTACTGACTTCGGCTTGCCCGGGGGCTCGATCCCTCAGTGAGCAGCACTAGAGAGAGGGAGCCCCTGTACCTCACAGGTTCCTAGCATCGCTAGGAACGAGTGGCCTACATAAGCAGTGTGAGGAGAGTGTGACTCGTCCTATGAAGTTGACCTTGAGACCTTCAGATAGCAATTCTAGGATAGGACGTTCCCCATACCACCTCGTCAGGGTATGGGAGACGCAACAGTATTAAGCTTAATACTAGGAGCACAAAGAAGCATGGGTTACCTGCAGAGGTCGAGGTCAGCTATGCGAGGACCAGGATGCTGCTTCCCCAAGAGAGGGGAGAATGAAGAAAGAAGTAAGGGTCAGACATACTCTTTCATTCACGCAGACTAAGACCGGGTAACAACGCCCTCAACCTACTGCTACTTGTCCAAAAAGGAGCCTGAGGTTAGACCAGCTGTTGTGCAGCCACCACAGGGCCGATAGAGAACGTATCAAGGCTCCTGTGGGTCACGTCTTGCAGGTAGTGGGCTGTGAAGGTCGTTTGACGCTTCCAGACCCCAGCTTGAAATACCTGCGTCACAGAGAAGTTTCTCTTGAAGGCCAGGGATGTAGCAATACCCGACATCGTGGGCCCGAGGGCGACGTGACGGAGGGTCAGGATTCAGGGCATGGTGGATAACCCTTCGAATCCAAGCTGAGATGGTGTTCCTGGTGACCCTCCTCTTTGTCCTGCCTGTGCTCACAAACAAAGCTCGCACATGAGGACGGACTGCAGCCGTTCTCTTCAAGTAGTACCTCAGACACCTCACTGGGCATAGTAGCAGCTGGTCTGGGTCGTTTGTTACAGAACGGAGACTCGCGATCCTGAAAGAGTCGAACTGAGGATCCGGCACTCCAGGATTCTGAGTCTTGGCCACAAACTCAGGGACGAACCTGAACGTTACCTCCCCCCATCCCCTTGAATGGGCGATGTCGTACAAGAGACCATGAAGTTCACTAACTCGCTTGGCTGAGGCCAAGGCGAGTAGGAAAGCAGTCTTCCAAGACAGGTGGCGATCGGAGGCCTGGCGTAATGGCTCGAAGGGAGGTCTCTTGAGAGACCCGAGGACTCGAACCACGTTCCAAGGAGGGGGTCTCACTTCCGACTGGGGGCAGGTAAGCTCATAGCTACGTATGAGTAAAGAGAGTTCTAGCGACGAAGAAATATCCACGCCCTTCAATCTGAAGGCCAAGCTTAAGGCTGAGCGATAGCCTTTCACCGCCGAGACAGAAAGGCGCATTTCTTCTCGCAGATACACAAGGAAGTCCGCTATTGCTGGAATAGTGGCATCGAGTGGAGAGATACCCCTTCCACGACACCAACCACAAAAGACTCCACTTCGCTTGGTAGACTCCCTCAGAGGACCTTCGCAGGTGCCGAGACATTCTCTCCGCAACCTGTTGCGAAAAGCCTCTCTCCGCGAGGAGACGCTGGATAGTCTCCAGGCGTGAAGCCGAAGCGAGGCTACGGCCCTGTGAGGGACACCGGAGTGGGGTTGTCTGAGAAGCTCGTGTCGTGGAGGAAGCTCCCTTGGGAGTTCCGTCAGGAGTTGCAGAAGGTCCGGAAACCATTCCGCGTGATGCTATATCGGAGCTACTAGAGTCATGGAACAGTTGACCGATAGTCTGGTCCTGTTGAGCACCCTTCTCATCAGACAGAATGGTGGGAAGGCGTACACGTCGATGTTGTCCCACCGTTGCTGGAAAGCATCTTGCCAGAGTGCCTTGGGGTCCGGGACTGGTGAGAAGTACAGGGGCAGCTTGAAGTTCAAGGCTGTCGCGAACAAGTCCACCGTCGGGGAACACCACAAAGTCAGGACTTTGTTGGCTATCTGAGGATCCAAAGACCACTCGGTACTCACTATCTGCGAAGCCCTGCTCAGACTGTCGGCGAGCACATTCCTCTTGCCAGGAATGAAGCGAGCTGATAGTGTTATCGAGTGGGTTTCGGTCCACCTCAGAGTCTCTACTGCAAGATGGGATAGCTGTTGCGAAAAAGTGCCTCCCTGCTTGTTGATATAAGCCACTACCGTGGTGTTGTCGCTCATCACCACCACGGAGTGACCCGCCAGGGACCGTTGGAACTGCTGAAGAGCCAGAAAGACGGCCTTCAATTCTAGCAGGTTGATGTGTAGGCACTTTTCTGATTCTGACCAAAGGCCTGAGGCCCTCTGGTTCAGAACGTGCGCCCCCCACCCTTCTTTTGACGCGTCCAAAAACAGAGTCAATTCCGGGGGGAGGACGAGAAGACTCACTCCCTTCCGCAGGTTCTCGTCGGCCAGCCACCACCGCAAGTCCGTCTGTTCCAGAGACTCCATTGTAATCAGAATGTCCGGGGAATCGGATCCTTGATTCCACCGGGACTTGAGCCGCCATTGAAGGGATCTCATCCTGAGGCGGCTGTTTGGAACCAGACGGGCCAGGGAGGATAGGTGGCCTAAGAGACGCAACCACGATTGGGCGGGGAGTTCTTTTCGCCTGAGGAAAGGCTCCGCCACCCTCCTCAGCCTTGCTATCCGGTCGTCTGATGGAAAGGCTTTGTGGAGATTGGTGTCTATTAGCATGCCTAGATAAACCAGTCGTTGGGACGGCTGCAGAGAGGACTTCTCGAGGTTTACCACGATCCCCAGATCCTGGCAAAGATCCAGAAGCCTGTCTCGGTGCCGAAGAAGGGTCGACTCCGAGTCTGCTAGGATCAGCCAATCGTCTAGGTAACGAAGGAGACGAATGCCGTTCCTGTGCGCCCAAGATGAAATCAGGGTAAACACTCTGGTGAACACCTGAGGAGCTGTGGAGAGACCGAAACACAGCACCTTGAACTGGTAGATCTTGTTGTCTAGGCAGAATCTCAGGTACTTCCTGGAAGACGGATGGATTGGGATCTGGAAGTACGCGTCCTTTAGATCCAGTGTACACATGAAGTCTTGTGGTCTCACCGCAAGTCTGACCGTGTCTGCTGTCTCCATGCTGAACCGGGTTTGTTTGACAAACCTGTTCAGAGCTGAGAGATTGATGACGGGTCTCCAGCCTCCAGTAGCCTTCTTTACAAGAAAGAGTCGACTGAAGAAGCCTGGGGAGCCGTCCACGACCTCCTGGAGAGCACCCTTCTCGAACATGGTCTCGACTTCGGCCTGAAGGGCCAGCCCCTTTGCCGATCCCATGGCATAGGAGCTCAACGACACTGGATTCGCTGTCAGGGGAGGTTGAGATGACGTGAACGGGACGCGATAACCTTGGCCAATCACTGAGACCGTCCAAGCATCGGCCCCGTGTTGCTGCCACCTGCGGACTCAACGCTGAAGGCATCCCCCCACAGGTGGACACGCACGGGGACTGCCACCCCTAGGGCTTGCGGCCGCGGCCGCCACCCCTAGGAGTCTTGCCTCCCCTGGAGGACTTACCGCCCCTTTTGACCTTGGCTGGAAAGGGCTGGGGCTTAGACACCACTTTCTTAGCTGCCAGTGCCTGTTTGGGAGCCTTACGAGGCTGTTGCTGCTGTTGTGGCGGGGCTGGAGGCTTATAGGGCCTAGTTGTAAGGGCCCTGTGGAGGAGGGAGTCCGTGCTGGATTTCCTCCACCTCTCAGCCGTTCGCTCCAAGTCTTGAGGCTCAAACAGGCTCTCCCCCAGAAGGGAAGCATGTCGGAGCCTACACACATCCACGGCGGGGACCTTCGGATGGAATCTCTCGGACCCAGCATCGCGACGCTTCAACACCGAGTTGGCCCACAGGGTGGTAACCTGGTGCGCCAAAAACTCGATGGAGCGGGTGCCCGAGAGCAAGAAGGTCTCTAGGGCCTTCCTATTGGTCTCCTTGGACAAGTCCTCCGATCGCAATAGGATGCCCAGAGATCCTAGCCAGAAGTCCAGCCACGAAGTGGCCTGCATGGCACACTTAGCGACCTTCTCGTGGTTAAGGATCTCCGCCGCCGAGAACGACACCTGCCGGGCAGAGAGTTTCTCCAGGGGAACTCCCTTCGCCAGCTCCTCCACAGAGTGATGGAGAGGAAGAGCGAGGTTGTGCTCACCCAGGATCTCGAAATACCTCCTCTGCTGAAGGCGAGGAGGAGGGATAAGCTTGTTCCCGGCAGTGGAACGACTGGAGGAGGCAAGAAGTGAGAGCTGAGCGTTGGCCCTAGCTCTGGCACTCTTCAGCCCCCGAGACCAGGGCAGAGCTGCACTGGTCTTAGGGGCCTTCCGAACGTCAAACACTTCATCCAGAATCGTGTCTTTGCCTTCACGGGGGGCGATGACTGGATCCATAAGTCTGTTAAGTGTCCTTATCAGGCTTAGGACTTGCCAGAAGGCATGTTCGGACTCTTGCTGTTCTCCTCCCTGCGGGCTAGCAGCTAAGTCTCCTGCCCCAGGAATCTCTTCCTGGGGTGACACGTGGACATTCCCCTGGGTAGTCGTGGGTTCCTGACGAATCCTTACCTTACCTTACCTTATTGCCTTATTTTTTGTTTGGGTTCCCCCAGGTCCCTCAGTGTGAGGCACCTCGTATATCCACCAGAGAGTTGCTAATACATCTTCCAGTGTATTTTGCATCTTCCAGTCTTGGATGGTCTGGGATGCATCTTAGGTATTTATCGAGCTGATTTTTAAACGCATCTACGCTCACTCCTGATATGTTTCTTAGATGAGCTGGCAGCACATTAAATAGTCGCTGCATTATCGATGCTGGTGCGTTGTGGATTAATGTCCTGTGCGCCTTTCTCAGTTTACCTGGAATGCTTTTTGGCACTATTAATCTACCTCGGCTTGCTCTTTCTGATACTTTAAGCTCCATGATGTTTTCAGCAATTCCTTCTATTTGCTTCCATGCTTGTATTATCATGTAGCGTTCTCTTCTCCTTTCTAGACTGTATAGTTTTAAAAATTGCAGTCTTTCCCAGTAATCAAGGTCCTTAACTTCTTCTATTCTAGCAGTATAGGACCTTTGTACACTCTCTATTTGCGCAATATCCTTTTGGTAGTGTGGGTACCATATCACATTGCAGTACTCGAGTGTACTACGCACATAAGTTTTGTAAAGCATAATCATGTGTTCAGCTTTTCTTGTTTTAAAGTGTCTGAATAACATTCCCATTTTTGCTTTACATTTAGCCAACAGTGTTGCTATTTGGTCGTTGCATAACATATTCCTATTTAAAATTACACCAAGGTCTTTAATTGCTTCCTTGTTTGTGATTGTCTCATTATTAGGTCCCTTGTATGCATACACCATTCCTTCTCTGTTTCCATAATTTATTGATTCAAATTTATCGGAGTTAAATACCATCCTATTTATCTCCGCCCATTCATATATTTTGTTTAGATCTCTTTGTAGTGAGTTCCTATCTTCATCACAAGTAATTTCTCTACTTATTCTTGTGTCATCGGCGAAACTTCTCACTACGGAGTTTTCAACATCACAGTCTATGTCTGAGATCATAATAACAAATAGCAGTGCAGCTAATACCGTACCTTGGGGCACACCAGATATTACCTGGGCTTCATCTGATTTCTCGTCATTTGCAACCACTATCTGTTTTCTGTTTTGCAGGAATTCTTTTACCCATTTTCCTATCTTTCCCACAATATTATGCTTTCTCATTTTTTTCTCCAATATGTTATGGTCTACCTTGTCAAAGGCTTTTGCAAAATCTAGATAGATCACATCTGTGTCTTTTTCATATATCATATTATTGTATATGTTTTCATAGTGAGCTATCAGTTGGGTCTGTGTACTTTTTCCAGGTACGAAACCGTGTTGACCCATATTAAACAAATTATTTTTGACCAAATGGTTCATTATTTTCTTTTTTATTACCCTCTCATACACTTTCATAATATGTGATGTTAGACTAACAGGTCTATAATTGCTTGCCTCTAGTCTTGATCCACTTTTGAAGATAGGGGTTATATAAGCTAATTTATGTTTAACATATATCTCGCTCATATCTATACTCTGTCTTAGCAGTATTGCAAGTGGCTTCGCGATAGTGTTTGCAGTTTTTTTTAACAAAATCGCTGGAACTCCATCTGGTCCGGCTGCCGATCCATTTTTAATTTCGTTTATAGCCGAGGATTTAGGAACGGTCTTGGAATCCTTGGGTTCCCTCCTGGGAGGGATACAGGATCCCAACAACGAGGTTCGAGGGGCCCCTTCCTCACGAGACGATTCTCCCGCCTGAAGCGAAGTCTCCCCCCCTGGTGCCGAGGGGAAGACTACCGCCCCACTGGACTCACCTGAGGACGGAAAGGCCTCGTCCATGGGAGAAGGAGAGCGTACTCGTGCAGGAGAAGGGACCTTCGAGACCGACCTCTTGGGAACCAACTTCGCCCTAGGGGAAGTCACCACGAAGTCCACTCCTCTCTTTCTCTTCAGTGTAGGAGAGACAGCCACTGGTTTGTCACCCTGGCCGGCGAGTGCTGGTTTCATAACCCTCACTAACGCCCGTGCCAGCGGACCAAACCAAGTCTGCTGCTCCAAGGACACAGAGTCCGAAATCCTCGCTAAAGAGAAAGGGATCGGGCGATCCTTTGGAGTGGACACAACGGTACCTGCCTGAAAAGAAGGTGGGGAAGAATGCTGTACTGACCTGTCTTCGTCCTGCACTACCAACCTATGCTTGGATGGAGGTGATCCCGAGTGCCGTCTAGGAGCACGCGTCCCTGCTGCTACCACCGGCTGTGGAATTCGCCGCGAACGATGGTCGCGCGGGAGTGCGGGCGAGCGATCGCGCGGGCGCGCAGGTGGATGATCATGCGGGCGCACAGGCGAGCGGTCGCGCGGGCGCACAGGCGAGCGATCGCGCGGGCGCGCAGGCGAGTGGGTGGGCAGGTGAATGAACACGTGTCCGAGGCGGCGAACGCAAGCGTTGGCGCGACGGCGAGGGATCGTGCTGCCGCGTAGGTGAGGAAGATCGCTGGCGATGTCGCGATGTGGTATGTCGACGCACTGGTGTGCGATGGTGAGCAGCATGCGCAGGTGAATGACCGCGTAATGGTAAGCGATGGCGAGCAGCATGCGCAGGTGAATGATCGCGTGATAGGGTGCGATGGTGATCAGCATCCGCAGGAGGGCGATCGTTCAGGGTTGTGCGATGAGGAGCAGCATGCGTAAGCGGGCGATCGTTCAGGGTTGTGCGATGGCGAGCAGCATGCGCAGGTGAATGATCGCGTGATGGGGTGCGATGGTGATCAGCATCCGCAGGAGGGCGATCGTTCAGGGTTGTGCGATGAGGAGCAGCATGCGTAAGCGGGCGATCGTGCAGGGTCGTGCGATGGCGAGCAGCATGCGCAGGAGGGCGATCGTGCAATGGCGAGCGATGGCGAGCGGCATGTGCAGGCGGGCGATCGCGCGATGGCGAGCTAGAAGCTGGCGAACCATGTTCCTTCAGGAGCGTTGGCGAACGTCGGTGCGTTCGTTGTCGCTGTTGAATAGGCGATACTAAGATCGCCTGTGCGCGCTGGCAAGCAGGTGAACGCTGGCGAGGAGGTAATCGCTGGCGTGTAGGTGATCGCTGGCGAGCTGGTGATCGCTGGCGAGCAGAAGGTCGACGCGTGTCCTGTGAGAGGACAGCTGGTGCGGCGCGTTCACGAGCAGGAACGGGAAGATCGCTGGCGCGTTGGCGAACATGTGTTTCTGACACACGCGCAGCACGATGTTGCGTAGCCACAGGACCAGGCAGATGGTGAGCAGGGAGTTCAGCAGGAACTAAAGGGTGGTCAGAGACCGCAGGGCGATGGTCCTCAAATGAGCGCTGACGCTCGGAAGAGAGCTGACGAGCAGGAGAGCGCTGGCGAGGGGGGCGAACATCAGGAGAGAGCCGACGAGCAGGTGAGCGTCGGCGAGCATGAGAGCGTCGGCGAGCAGGAGAGCGCTGGCGAGCAGGGAATCGCTGGCGAACAGGTGAGCGCTGGCGAGCAGGAGAGCGCTTGTGCGTTAGCACTGCTCGCGTAAGGGAAGAATCCCTTAGCCCCGAAGGGACCGTTGCCCGTCGGGTGACGAGTTCTCCAGAAGGCGAAGATCCGGCAGGAGATGGTGAGCGGTCTGCAGAGAGGTTCAAGGAAGGCGGAGCAGTCGGTTGAGGCTGACGAGGAGAGTCCCCCCCCCGGAGGAGGAAGACCCAAAAAGGCGCCTCTTAGTCCCCCTGTAAGGGGAAGGGAGGCCCTTGTGGCGTAGAGGGCGGTGAGCCTTACGGCGGAGGCGGCCTCGGGGGAGATCGTCGGGACCATCGGTCCTCCGAAGGGGAGTCTCCGTCAAAACACTTCCCTCAGAAGGAAGCTGGGCAGCAGTCGAGACCGAAGGACTCACTTCCCCCTTCGAAGGATGCACGGAAGGAGGAGGAGAGCCTTGAGCACCATCACCAGCAACAGCACCTGCGGCGGAAGGCCCAGCCACGTCGGAGGCCTCTGTCACCACGACGTCGACAAGACAGAGGGTCTACCTCCGCTACCACCGGCGACTGTTTAACAGCGGCCCCTAACGAGACAAGGTCAATAAGAGCGACCCTGGAGGGCAAGCCCTTAAGCCCCAGGGACGACCAAATCTGTAAAAGATCATCACTGGATAAGGCATTATTATCAATAACCTCCCCCGGAGGAGGAGGGGGAACCGCCTCGCTATGGGAGGCGACGCCCTCTCCCCCCACCGAAGGTAGGGAAACAGAACAAGGGCCTGCGCTCCCACTCGGACGACTCTCCTTAGGAGGCGGACGAGGGGGAGCTTCGGAGGAGGTTTGGGCGGCGGAAGAAGAGTCCCGAGAACGTTCCTCCTTCAAGGCTAACCCCGGAGAAGAACGGTCTCTCTTGGACTTCTTCTTACGCCGACGGCCAAACCTCTCCCACTGGGAGGCAGACCACTCCCTGCACTCACGGCACATGTTATCCTGGTCGCACCGTCAGCCCCGACATTGAGGGCAGAGGCTGTGTGGATCCGTAATAACATCCGACATGAAAGTCCCACAAGGACGGCCGGCAACTCCAGGGCATGTACGCATAGTAAAGAAAATAACTGAAGGTCAACTTCCAACCAATCACACACGCTGAAAAGAAAAAGCAGAAAATTAAAGGCTGTCACGAAGGCGATGAGCAGACACGTCTGATCACCGCCGAGCCAAAAGTGAAGTGAAGCAAGTCACCGGTGTGTGGAGGGGGGAGGGGTAGCAAGCTACCCTTCCCCCCCCCCCCCCCCCCGCTAACTAGCGCGGGGGTAATTAACCCTCGTTAAAAACTATTGGCTCGTCATTTCAGCTGTGCTAAAAGTAATACCCTTTGTAAATAGCGTGGTTTGTATTTCGGTTACGGAACAAAAAGGATTCAGAGCAGATAATCCATGTGTAGTAACAGTGAGGCATATATGTAG
Source organism: Palaemon carinicauda (assembly GCF_036898095.1). Taxonomy (NCBI): domain Eukaryota; kingdom Metazoa; phylum Arthropoda; class Malacostraca; order Decapoda; family Palaemonidae; genus Palaemon; species Palaemon carinicauda. The sequence continues at coordinate 24,074,828 of NC_090738.1, read as the reverse complement.
TGCTTGTTTCGGGCTCCCTTCCAGCAAATTTTTTCCATATGAATACATGGTAAGTCTGTCTAGTATTGACCACCAAGTCACCAACCATTTTTCATATTTCAATTAAATTAACTGTATCTACCTGAAATAAATTACTGTAGTAATTATACATCATTACATTTAATAACTCTGACTTCAAAAATGAAATTAACATCACTATATTGTTAATTGTGAGAAATTCCGCTTCACATCAGTGAAAGAACATACAAAACCATGGCAATCAATTTCATCACACACACACATACTCTCTCTCTCTCTCTCTCTCTTGCGCCATACAATAAATACATACAGCAGAAAAAACTTTAGTCTTTTCCCTTTAAAAGTGCCAATTAAATATGACACAAGAAATATACCCTACATAAATCCATTTTCAATCATAGCTTAAAAAATGGTATTCCATTTCGTCAGCTGACCTCTATTTTCGGGAAACAATATTATCACATTCTAAAAATTATCTTTCTTCAAATAGTTAATTGTGCTTTATTAAAACATTTTTACACTTCAGTTTTCAATTTCCAGTGCATTCGAGTCATCCAGTACTATTGACTTCTTTTTGTTTTGTTTTACTTTTTGTTTTGATCAGCTGATCTCTAACTACCACTATCGTGAATATGCCCACATACGAATCGCAAAGAGTATCATTATGAACACAGATGAATAATAAAGAGTATCGTTTATATAATTTGACATACAGTATTCAAAACATCCTCATAATCAATATCAAATCAGCACCAAAATTTTATAAGCCACAAGTTTTCATTCAAATCATTTAGTTATTAATATTAGTTACCACTTGGACTTATGAATACAGTACCTTTCTACTTCTCTCTGCAAAATTATTTCCTTATTAAGTCTCAATTAGACACTACGCAAAGACTGCATTCATGCTTTCGTTTTTATACTTTTCTATTATCAATTAAGGTATATTTCAACAACAATACTTACCGATGGTCTTCATTTTGGTTTTGTCAGCTGATCTCAAATTGAATACAGTAGTAAGCCTACACTCACATATAATTAACAGTATTGTTGATATAATTTCTCAACTCATACAGTATTATTTGCCAGTTTCTAATATTCAAGTTTCACATTATGATGTGTTCTTTGACGATTTTTAATATAGTGATATCTAGTTTTGACTTACGGATTTCAACATGACACTGAATTTTGTAATATTTAATACTATACATTTATAATTTAATATTTCACATTTTCACATGCACTTTTTAACAAAGCTGTATTTGGCAATTTCTAATTCAAATTTTCTCGTTTTGACTCGCAAAAGTTGGTGTCATACAAAACTGCATAGTTACGTTAACATTCGTGCTGCCATTGCACTTCACAAGTCGTAATTTCAAGAGATTTTTGTTAAACTAATATCGGACTGCTCGAAAAAGGTGAAGCATTCCTTTTAGACCTCTTCCTCCTCCTCCCATATAAAAGCCACTGGGAGGGTGACCACACCTGACCATTTCAGCAGGTAGGTCACAATAGGTGGAGATGCTTCTCCTTAGCACTCATGAATGTGTTGCAATATCGTCCCAACACCCATGGGCATGTACAGTATGCATATCTGCAAGTATGCCCACAGCAAACAATAATCAACACACTAGAAAGAAAGAAATTTAAGTTAATACTAAGCCAAACTTCCAGGCAGTGGAAGAACGTCCGTTTTCACTGATGACTGAACGAATTCAAAGTGGTTCTCTGTAAGCAAGCAGGGGGATGGGGCTTCCTCATTCCCGGCTGGAAATTACTGGCCACCTGTTTATACCTCGTTATAAAATTTTAATTGCTGTATACTACACCTTCACATATATTCTATCCTATGTAAATGATGAGGGTTTGTATTTGTGCCAGAACACAATGCCTATAACGCAGGAAACGGTAGCTCTTACAAAAGGGGAGTAAGATTCCTTAAAATTAAATACCTGGTAATGTGCTTTCAAAATTAAATTATCATTTTGAACAGCTGGTATAATAAGGCAAAGCTTCACTGGTAATGAAGATGTTTTAAATAATACTGTAGTTATGAAAAACTTTATTAGCATTAAATATGAAATGAATCCAAATATGGCGGAGCCTGCTGACAAATGCTCATTACTGTATACTGAAAACAATTCTACAATAGAAACATTATGTAATAAGAAAAGTTATTACCAGCAAATCTCACATCAGATTAAAATTTGAAGAAACCGATATTCACTGAATACAGCAAATCTTTACTTCCTTAAAGTTCTACAGTTTAAGTTCATGTTATCCTGAAGCATTATGTATTAGCAACGAGTAGTAGATCTGAAAGAGAAGTACTGTAAAATATTTGTAAAGTTACTGAATTCTGCTTTGTAAGAACAAGACCTATAACATTACTGTATTCTAATGCTAAATAATTCAGTATCTTTATAGACTTACCGCTTTGTGTAGTCAAGTTTTGGGATGTTACATTTGTGAGCGTCGGGTCATTGTGTGATGGCCCTACAAAAGATTTGCCTTCATCTCTGTTTTCTTTACCTTGCTTCCTTGAGGACTGAGTTTCTGCTTCCTTGTTGTCCTCATCTTCCAATTCTTTTAAATTCAGTAACCTAGACCTCACTAATATACTTGATTTCTTAGGGGTTATGTATGGGGTTGAAGTCAACTCAGAATACAATACTTCATTTTCTTTTTCTTCTGCTATGCAATCTAGAGTTGGTTCAATTCTGGAATGTTTCTTCAAAAGCACTTTTGGGAAATTTCTAGGCACTTTAAAAACTCTATCTCTTCCAACATTGCTGCTATTTGAAGAGTTCAATTTACTCATGTCTACCTCGTTGACTGCCGTACTTGACAAAACCCCTTTGAAATTAGGCGGCTTCCTATTTCTGCAATAGCTGTTGTTTCTGCTGAGGTCTGATAAAATGTCATCTAGTCCCTCTGTTAGGTCTTGAGAATCGTGATAACCTGAAAAGAATTTGAGTAAATAAGAAGTTTGATGAAGGAAAAACTTATTTCTATAAAGTTGCTGTGTGGTCTACAAGGATTTTCTAGTGAAATGTTAGAACAGGGAATCCAACATGAGATAAATACCAAGGAAATATTGTCTCCCCTGCTCTACGGCCAGTGTATCCACATGCAAGGCATGGACTCTGTGTGTATAGGGAAGACCTCACAAGTTCAGGCTCATTTGAACTTGCCACAGCACCTCAGTAACTGATAGTCATCTGCTATGAGTGACATCATGTACAGTGTCCCAGAAAGGAACAATCACTCAGTCCTAACCAATGTAGTCTACCTGTCACAACAAACCCTTAACCACCATTCAAGGTCAAAGCAGATTATATAACAACGCTCCCATCTCCTGCTCGAGGCTAGAGACGAGGGAGGGTTTTGGAGACCACACAGCACCTCCCCAAAAAATAAGTTTTTCTTTCATCAAAATTACTTATTGTTGGTTAAAAGTACTGTATAGTCCCCTAGGACTTGGTACAGAGTATCAATACACAGACTCATGGCAATTCCAGGAAAACTGTCTGCCACCAAGCCCAACCTACAACTTATGTGCATGTTCCCAAGATTAAGAAGAAAACTAACAAGTCCAACTATAACCTCAAAAGGGAGATTGACGAATATTGTCTGCCTAAAGGGCCTGGTAATTTGGCCCTTCCTTCCAGAATACCCTTACAGGGGTCCTAAATGAGTCAAGTACCTTGTATGAATGCTGTACTCCTTGAATTTGTTTCAAGTACAGTAGTGTTTAATGAACACCCTATGGCCGGACCAACCCGTAAATATCTGGATGTCCTGAAATTGCATAGTAGCAAAGAATTCTATTGTATAAGCAATTTTACTCAAACTCCAGTCTTAGGGATACAGGCAGGATCAGCTTTTTAAAAATGACCATCAAGATATGGATAGCATCTGCTGAAAAGGATTTGTTGGTCCTGATGTTTTGAAATAGACTACCTTCTGAAGACGATGATCTCTGTAATTATAATTTCAAGTTCCATCTAGGACAGAGGTTGCTATCTTCCAACTCAAGAGTTGAGATATAAAGCAGATCCCGTCTCTGAAGAGGCTTTTCCTTTGGCTAGAAAAAGTAGAACCAGAACCAGTACCTGGGAATACATAGTGCAATGAATTCACAATCCCTCCGAAAGGCAGCCAGTTTAGTGACTAACTCACGAAACTAAAGCTGTTAACCCTTTTACCCCCAAAGGACTTACTGGTACATTTCACAAAACTCATCCCTTTACCCCCATGGACGTACCGGTACGTCCTTGCAAAAATCTGCTATTTACATTTTATTTTGCATATTTTTGATAAATTTTTGAGAAACTTGACATTTTCCAAGAGAATGAGACCAACCTGACCTCTCTATGACGAAAATTAAGGCTGTTAGAGCAATTAAAAAAAAAATATACTGCAAAATGTGCTGGGAAAAAAAATAACCCCTGGGGGTTAAGGGTTGGAAATTACCAAATAGCCTGGGGGTAAAAGGGTTAAAAATATAACTTTTTAAATGATTCTTAAAAGAAATGGTGTATAAATATAGAATATATGTATATATATATATACAGTGGTACCTCTACATACGAATTTAATTCGTTCCACAACCGACTTCGGATGTAGAAACGTAATTTTCCCGTAAGAATACATGGTAATTCATTTAATTCGTTCCTCACCCTAAAAATCAAATAATAAATCCTTAATAAATGGCTACACATAATTACACATAACAATAATATAACTGCATAATATGAAAGAAGCATGTAAAACAGATAATTATAAAGAAATAATAAATAAAAAATGTGTTTTATTGCCACTTTACCTTTAAGACAGGCCAACGCAGGTGTAGGATTTGCTACGCCAGGAGACGGACGATCGGCGAGAAGGTAGACATGGTGTTAACATGTTCTTTAAATAAATACTCTCTCTCTCTCTCTCTCTCTCTCTCTCTCTCTCTCTCTCTCTTGTTCTTCTTCACTGTTAGTGTTAGAGACGTCTATTAATTTTTTCTGAGAGAGAGAGAGAGAGAGAGAGAGAGAGAGAGAGAGAGAGAGAGAGAGAGAGAGAGAGAGAGAGAGAGAGATTAAACAAAAATGTGTTATGTACATATGATTTTTAACAGCGTTAACGAGTTGAAAGACAGTTAAATGTAACTAAAAAAACAATATCAGGGAATCTGAATTTCTTTATTAACTAAAACAAATATTGATACAAACACACTAGTGTGCGTATGCGCAAACACACACACACGCACGAGGAGTAGAGATGGTGACTGCGATAACATACCGTAACTTACACTACGGAAATTTTAATCTAACTTAGCTTATTTATTTTTTTTTAATTTTTATATTTCATATTTTTTAATTTTTTTTTATTTTTGATTTTTTATTTTCATCACTTTCAGTGACGAGTTACGGTATGTTATCGCAGTCACCATCTCTACCTCCTCCCCGACCGTCTCTCTTACTGCGTAGCAATTTTTGCACCTGTGTGTGTGTGTTTGTACATACGCACACAAGTGTGTTTGTATCAATATTTGTTTTAGTTAATAAAAGAATTCAGATTAGCTGTTATTACTTTCTTAGATACATTTAATTGTTTTTCAACTCGTTGACGCCGTTAAAAATCATATGTACCCTAAACACATTTTTGTTTAATCTCTCTCTCTCTCTCGGAAAAAAATAATAGACGTATCTAACACTATAACAGCGAAGAAAAACGAGAGAGAGAGAGAGAGAGAGAGAGAGAGAGAGATTTTATTTAAAGAACATGTTAATGCTATGTTTAGAGAAACAGAAAAAGAGAGAAGTCTTATTTAAAAGAGCTTGTTAATGCTATCATGGTTTTCTTTGCTTCACTTTTTTCTTTCTTTCTGTTCATCACGCTGGCCCTTCTCATAAATGATCGTTGTCAACAATCTCTTTGTCCTTTATCCCTATCAACAAAAGGCATTCTTTCTCTTCCAGGGTATTGCTACGATGTCTTGTAATAATGGTGATCCCCTTCGATGGTTATTTGCTTTAATGGCTGCCTTCAGCTTGATGATCCTCGAGATCATAGGCCTATTCCGGCCATATTGTTTAGCCATACAGTATCACTCACATGCACACTGCTCTCATGTTTTTCTATAATTTCTTGCTTCAATTCTAATGAAAGAATTGCCTTCTTCCTGTACTGAAACTTAGCTTCTTAGGCACCATGATTATAAGTAAAATCAAAGGAAATGTGAGAAAAGGAAGAAAATAAGCACTGTTAATAACAGACCAAACAGAGGACAACCACACGATACACACAAGAACAGAGAACTGAGCACTCGACGCTCAATGGCGTAATGTTTACTTCGTATGTTGGAGCAACACTTCGGATGTTGAGGCAGAAATTTGGTCGAATTTTACTTCGTATGTTGGAAAATTCGTATGTTGGGACATTCGTATGTAGAGGTACCACTGTATATATATATATATATATATATATATATATATATATATATATATATATATATATATATATATATATATATATATATATATACTGTATTTATCCAGCCCAACCAACACCTCAAGATCCCTATCCTGAAACCATGAAACCACATGAGTGGGTGGATATGGACTAAAAGACTGGGTGACCTTATGAAACACGTCTGAGTTGAGATTAACGTCGGAGGGACGCTTGAGAGGGTCTGTTAAAACAGATTTATATATTATAGCTAATGGCTGGCGCTTCCTCTCCTCAAAGAAATGGACCCGAAAGGAAGCTAAGAAGTCCGGGGTTATCTGGCAAGGTGACTGATCCGTAGAGATGCCATCTACATCTTCCACACAGAATGGTATTGTCTTAGGAATGAAGATCTCTTGAAGCTTAAATAAATCAAATTGTGGGCTAAATGAAGGTCCTGGATCAGAATGCAGGAAACAAAGGTAGCCTATTCCTACTTTCTGATCAAGCTGTGCAGACCAAAGCGGGTATATTCTTGATTTTGGATGTTGAAGTAGTGGATAACACAAGCTGTTGGGCCTATGTGGATCTATTAGCACAGCTGTCCCTAAATATTCAGAAGGATGTTCTAAACCTATGAAATCAAACTCTTTGGAGAAATAGGTAGATCAACAACCATCCATCCCAATGCCATTCAGAACATCTCTTGCCACTGCTTAAGTTTAAAATTGGAGCTACAAATAGTGGAAGTTAGTAGTTTTCTTTTGCCCCAAACAGGTCCAGTTGGAGGTCCAGATACAGCTCAAACACCTGAAAAGAACTCAGGTTCAGTTTTAATTCTGTATGCATATTGTGTGCCAGGATAGGGCATTCTCTACTACACTGAGTGAAACCGACATTAAATGGTGAGAAGAACACATTATTTTCCTGAAGGAACCCCTAACCTAATAATGGGAAGAGTTACTCTCAAGCAGGATCCTCCTTTCTGACACAACAGACCACAACCTTGTTGTCTTTCAAGATATTACAGTATATGCGAGTTCCTTTGTGGACCAATTCTCTTCGTCAAGAGGACAGCCATAAGTTCCAACACATTTACGTGAAGAGCTGCAAACAGAGGGGACCATTCCTGAACACAAAGGTTGGCTCTGAATAACTTTCCATCCCAACCTGGATGCACCTGTATGAATAGTCTAGGTAACCGGGGGAGGAATCAATGGAAATGACCTGGCCAAGCAATTAGTATCATCCACAACCTGAGAATTCTTTTGCACGGACTGGATGACTGACCCTGACTGTCCCAAAACCCTTTCCATACCATTCTTCACACCAAGTGGAGGTCCTTCATTCTGTTCTTTAACACTGGATCGACTATCAAGGCAAATTAAAGAACTGTATAAATCTTAAGTTGCTCCTGGCAGAGATGCAATTCAAAATCAATACTCTGGCCCTGCTAGAATTCTTCAGAGATGCTTTTGTAAGGCTAGTGTGCTTTCACCATACTCCATTAGTAATATAATCACCACTGAATATCCTTCTTGGAATTAGTCTTGACTCTGCAAAGTTGATTAAAAACTCAATGTCCTGAAGTACCTACTAAACCTTATTCTATATTTGAGGTATGATTCATTTGTCTTTGCCCAAATCAGCCAATAGTCTACATAAGCTATGATCCAAAGTTCCTGCAAACTTAGGAGTTTTATCATGACCTTGCTGGTTTCTACACATTCTTGGGGTGATACCGAGGCTAAATGGCATTGCTTTGAACCTAAACAATCCCTTCCTGAACCAAAACCCTAGGTAAAGTTTGAAGCAGTGGGCCATAGGGATGTGCCAACAGGCATCTTTTAGAATTATAGTAAGGGTCCCAGCTTCCCAGTGTAGTAATTGGTGGGCATGTTGAAGGGTTGTCATTTTGAATGGATCACACTAAATGTTTGTTCAGAAGACAGGTTGGCCAGGGCACCAGCCGCCCGTTGAGATACTACCACTAGAGAGGTATTGGATCCTTTGACTGGCCAGACAGTATTGCATTGGACCCCTCTCTCTAGTCACGGCTTATTTTTCTTTGCCTACACTTACACAGAATAGTCTGGCCTATTCTTTACATATTCTCGTCTTTCCTCATTCATCTGACAACAATGAGATACTTAACACTTCTTCACCCAAAGGGTTAATTACTGCACTGCAATTTGTTCAGTGTACTTTCCTCTTGGTTAGGGTAGAAGAGACTCTTTAGCTATGGTAAGCAGCTCTTCTAGGAGAAGGACACTCCAAAATTAAACCATTGTCCTCTAGTCTTGGGTAGTGCCATAGCCTCTGTACCATGGTCTTCCACTGTCTTGGGTTAGAGTTCTCTTGCTTGAGGGTACACTCGGGCACACTATTCTATCTTTTTTTTTTTTCTTCCTCTTGTTTTTTTGAAATGGTGTGTTGGGCAGGCTTAATAGAAGGGCCATGGATGCCTGGTGGTTTATCAAGAGGTTGTCTTTTCCTTTTTCTGATTTTTTCTTCTCAAAACCATCCTTACTGTCCTCCCTTCAGTTGAAGTGGCTATCCTGGAGGGTATTTAGCCTTGCATGGTGTATCGGCTCCTCCATGTTGACCAGTTTTTCCGACTTTTTACTATAGTCTATGGATATCATCAATCACTTTTATTATTATTCTGTACATATTGTTTTTGTTTTAATTCTTGTTAATCTAGTTTTTAAGTATGATGTCTCTTTTTTATTTCTATTAATTCTTATGCTGTCTGGAGACATTGAGCGAAATCCGGGACCAGTACGTCCTAGATTTCGTCAATGTCGTCTTCTGTATTGCAATATTCGTGGTCTTCATGCAAATATCCGAGACCTTACAGTTGCGTCCAGACAGTATGATATTCTTTTGTGCTCAGAAACTTTGGTTTCTAATATGAGGCACTCATCTGAGCTCCTTATAACTGGTTTTAAGAAGCCAATAATGCTGAAACGTGATTCCATTCCTAGGGCCAGGGGAATGGCGGTGTATATTAGGACCGAGTACCCTGCTTCTCATAAGTCCTGCTATCAATGTGGATGTCATGAGATTCAGGTAATAAAAGTTTGTGGCAGGCATAACAACTTTTATTTGTGTTCAATCTACCGGAATCCAGACATGGATGATTCTATCTTCGATTGTCTTCTTACCATTATGGCTAAGATACAAGAAGATGATAGAAAGGCTTCGTTTGTCTTTGTTGGTGATTTTAATGCTCACCATAGGGAGTGGTTGAGTTCTATCTCTCCTACCGATCGCCATGGCTTAAGAGCTTTAGACTTTGCCTCGGAATCAGGCTGTGAGCAAATCATAAATGAAGCTACTCACAGGTCTGGTAATTGCTTGGACCTCGTATACACTGATTCCCCTGGCGTTATAACTAGTAAGGTTGGTTCTCCAGTCGGGACTTCTGATCATGCCTTGATTTCATTATTAGTGAAGACTGAGCAGCCTGTCCCTGATATATCATATTCTTGTAAAATTTATATGAAATCCCAAGCAGACTGGAATGGGATTTTGCATGATCTTTTGTGCTTGAATTGGTCACAATTATATAATAGTGTAGATCCTGTTGTCCCTTTGAATGAGAATCTAGTAAACATAATTGATAGGCGTATCCCTTCTCGTGTGCTAAGGTACCGAATGAAGGACAAACCGTGGTTCAATGATGATTGTAGACGTGCTTATTTGGAGAAGCAGGAGGCCTATCACCTTTGGAAGGGTAACAGATCAGATTTGACCTGGAACAACTATACTCAGCTTCGAGCTTTTGCTCAGAGAGTTTATGCCTCAACTGAAAAGGAGTACAATTTAATCATAAAGGAAACCCTCTCTGGTACAACTCAGGAACATAAATGGTGGTCTACCCTTAAATCTGCACTCTTTGGTGTAGATGCAACAGTTCCTCCTTTACTTAAACCAGATGGCTCCGTCACTCACTGTCCAAAGGAAAAGGCAACCCTTTTGGCTGATGTTTTTGACAGTAAACAGAGTAATGAAAAACTTGAACTTCCTCATTCCTGTTTTCCTGAGGCTAAACTAACTAGTTTAGCTTTTCGATCTCGTGAGATTAAAGCTCTGTTGATGGACCTTGATGCTTATGGAGGTGTAGACCCAAATGGTATTTTTCCTTTGTTTTTTATAAAGACAGCAGATTTCTTAGCTCCAAAGTTATCTGTTATTTTACGCAAGTTAGCAAGAAGAGGAGCTTTTAGCACTAGTTGGAGAATTGGTAATGTTACTCCTCTATGTAAATGTGTTTGTGGTAGCTCAAGTCCCACTGATTACCGCCCAATTTCCATAACTCCCATATTATCTAAAGTTTTTGAACGTCTTCTGGTAAAACGTCTTAATAGGTTTGCTGAAGGTAATCATCTATTCCCTAGTTTGCAATTTGGTTTTCGGAAAAGCCTTGGAGCATGTGATGCCCTTCTTACAATCTCCAATGCAGTACAGAAATCCCTTGATTGTGGTCGGGAAGTTCGTATGATTGGCCTTGATTTTAGTGCTGCCTTTGACCGTGTTAATCATGAGGCCCTTGTTTTCAAACTGAAACAGTTGGGAGTGGGTGGGTCGTTTCTTAGCATTATTATTGATTTTTTAAGTAGTAGATCTCAAAGAGTTGTTGTTGATGGGCACCATAGTGAGTATAGGAATGTGATATCCGGTGTTCCACAGGGTAGTGTTCTTGGCCCATTACTTTTCATACTATATACACATGACATGTGGTTTGGCCTAGAAAATAAGCTTGTTGCATATGCAGATGATGCTACTCTCTTTGCATCAATTCCATCCCCTGAATGTAGATCTGGGGTTGGTGAATCCCTTAATAGAGATTTAGCTAAAATTAGTGCATGGTACAAATTATGGGGTATGAAGTTGAATCCTAACAAAACTCAAAGTATGATTGTAAGTAGGTCAAGGACGGTGGCTCCTCAACATCCGGATCTCAGTATTGATAATGTTTCTTTAAATTTGTATGACTCTTTCAAAATTTTAGGCGTGATTCTTGACAGCAAATTTACTTTTGAGAAACATATAAGGTCTGTGTCTTCTTCAATTGCACAAAAAATTGGCTTATTGAGAAAGTCTTTTAAGATATTCGGTGATCAATCTATTCTGAAGAAATGTTTTAATTCTTTTATTCTACCTTGTTTTGAGTATTGTTCTCCTGTCTGGTCTTCAGCTGCTGATTCTCATCTTAATTTGTTGGACAGAAACTTACGGTCTATTAAATTTCTTATTCCTGATCTAGATATTAATCTCTGGCACCGTCGATCAATTAGTTCATTATGCATGTTGCATAAGATTTTTCATAACTCTGACCATCCTTTACATTCAGATCTCCCTGGACAATTCTATCCTGTTCGTAATACTAGGCAGGCAGTTAATTCTAATAGCCAGGCCTTCTCCATCATAAGACTCAATACTACGCAGTACTCTAGAAGTTTTATTCCAGCTGTTACCAAGTTGTGGAATGATCTTCCTAATCGGGTTGTTGAATCAGTAGAACTTCAAAAGTTCAAAGTTGGAGCAAATACTTTTTTGTTGACCAGGCGGACATGAGTCTTTTTATAGTTTATATATGACATATTTGTTGTTGACGTTGTTAATAGTTTATATATGATATATCTCTTTTGACATTACTTTTTTTAGAATGATTTATTGTTAATTTGTTCTCTTCAGTTATTTATTTCCTTATTTCCTTTCCTCACTGGGCTATTTTTCCCTGTTGGAGCCCCTGGGCTTATAGCATCTTGCTTTTCCAATTAGGGTTGTAGCTTGGATAGTAATAATAATAATAATAATAATAAATGATTGATTTGAAGTTCTCTGGCATCCTGATATCGAAGGTCTTCTTGGGGGAGACTTTCTTGGTGCACCGAGTAGCCTGTCCTGGAAGTTGGAAACCTGCACCTTCTATGACTCCTTTCTTAACACCTTCCTTACAAAGTAGTTGAGTTCCAGGGTCATGGCCTGATGAAACTAGTGGAGTGGAGGTTGTTTGCTATCATGACCATCCAAAACCCCGAGAATAAACTTGCGTTCACCGAGAAAAGGGGGTAACATTTTTTAAAATCATGGAGACGACCCCCCAACTGAAGCTCCTCATTAGAGAGATCCAATGCCTTTAATAGGTTAACTACCTCCCCTATTTCCCTTCAAGATCTTCAATGACCTCCTCTTCCTCCAAAACCAAAGTATAGCTGGTCCTGCAACAAGGTCTCGGTTATGGAGGAATAACATTGCTGATGACGCTCATCGCAAAGATTCTTTGGTGTGAGACGAGAATTGGTATAGGAAACAGGAGCTAGCCTCTTGTTGGATATTTTTTAAACCTGCCGTTGCTTCTTTTGAGGAAGGGCCGAAAACTTTTCCTCCATTCTCCAAAAGCGACATAGCTATTGCTTCTGCATTGGCTTTGGCTTCTCCACAAGACCTTACCAGAAGAACCATTGCACACTGGATCACTGTAGAACAGTTTCCTTTACCCTCACTTCATTAGATCAAAAGCCACAAAAATGCACTACCCCAAACTTTGCTCTAATAAAGTTCTTAAAGGCTTTGTCGAAGCACTTACACACTAACTTGGTTACTGCCAAAGTAGCTAACTGGGAACCCTTGTTAGGCCCCACAATCAAGGAATCCACAGCAGACATTAGGATGAACAAGATCTGTCTGGCACTGGACTCAGCAGTCCAAAGGTGATCTGGGATAAAAAAGAAATAGTCACCCATTTTATTGTTCCCAACCTGAGTGTCCAACTTCTTGGGAAGGAAGTCTCCATGAACCCCTCTTAGTTCTGGGAATATTTCAAGCCCATCAGGAACACTCACTGAAAGGGACTACACTCTTGGGCATGGTAAGATCACCTTCAAGCAGCAACTCCCTTACTGACAGGACTGTTAATTCCACCATTTAGGCAAAAAGAGAGAGAGAAAAAGAAGAAAATCTTGCCAGGAACTGTCATTCCAACCAACAAAAAGAATACTTTTACATCTGATAATAATTCTTCTAAGGTACTGAGAACAGCCTTGTACGGCATCAGAACATCCACTTTCGGGGTTACCTAGGAGATGTATCTTGAATCTCACTCTCAAGTTGGAAATGTTCCCAGGATATCAAACCCAATGTCATCAAATGTCAAATCCTTATAGCTATCTTGAAAACATTTGGATCGGATGAAAACGTCCACCCATCACTGGATCGCCAAGGATTAACCAACTAAATCTCCCTCCTCAGTATCCAAGGCAAAAGCACCTTTACCAAATCCCTAATTTCAACCCAGCATTCGATCCTTGGAATGGAAGGAAAAAAACTCTTACAGGATTGTTTCTTTGAAGATGGGAACCCGAAAGCTTAGCAAGAGCGGATGCCTTAGAACCGGAAAAAATAGCCCTCATTTGGAAGCTAAAAATCAATGGTACAGACACACCCAAATTGTAGGAATGGAAGAAAGAGGGGGCCCCACAGAATTTCCCCTGGAGGCAGGTAGCCTGTAGACCCACGGTGGTCCAATCCAAAGGGCAAGAAGAAAGAATTCACATAGGATAGATGCTTTCCTAGATAGCTGGTAGCCCTAGGGCTCGGTAACACCTGGCTTACTAGGTTGGAGTGTGAAGGAATCAGATGCCAGGTCATCAGTACCTGGACAGACCCCACCTGAGTGGGCTAACCATAGAGTGAGCGGATCAATGTCTCTGCTATACTACTATTGGTGAGACATCAACGAGGAATGCAAGCATACCAAATCCAGACAGATCGGTCACCTACTTGGTGGAATATTAATTTGGATCCAACCTAGCCAGTGAAGTGGTCGTCGAGATGTCCTTGGAGGGAAGGATACTTCCTCGAGCAACCAAGGGATCCCTTGAGGATTCCATAGTAAGGACTCTAGGCCATCCTTGTATAAAAAAATTAACATTGATAGGGGCCTAGTCAACTACGCACATCTCCAAAACTCCTAAATGCCGAAATTGGTATATCAAGACCAAAGAGATCTCCAAAACCCTCGTTGGATAAATAATCAGTAAGACCCGCAATCTGAGAATTTCTTTTCACACATAAAAAGGAGGAAAACGGCCTTAGCTTATTATAGGTGTTCTGCCACAGGTTTGCCCACTCAGCTGACGTGCATAGCCCAACTTGTACCACTTGCCAATAAACAGGAGCAGTAATACAATGTTTATCAATAAACTAAGAGCCACAGGTGAGCAAAGACCAGTAAATGAATAATTAGTATTAGTTTGTTGACCTACATATTCATGAATAGGATGATGACAGCCAGGAATAGGAGGGAATCTCTTTTCAATCCAAGCAACAGGCCTGGTAACCCAATGATCTACACATGAACCCTCCTATATAATAAAAGTGTTTTAAATGAAATCCTCTTGGCAGGGATTAGGAAGTCTCCCAAGGCTTCCTATAATGACATTGTAAGTAAAAGTGATAGGCTCACAACAAAAATACCCACAAATTTAGACAGGCAATGATCCATCCTAGACCCAATATCATATAACCTCATGGTTATCACATCAAAAGCTTAACCTTCCTTAAATAGAACTCACACAATACAGTACTGTATATGACTCTATCATAACTTTCTCCCTTCAATACAAATATCAGATGAATATAAAAGGATAATTAAAAGCAAGAACAATTGACTGACTAGTCAACCCCTCATCTCAAGAGTCATGTAATTAGTTGTAGGGGGATGGGATCATCACCTTCTACTAAACGGATTTTGAGCGAAGCGAAAAATCTGTTTTTGGGGTGAGATAGCCGTGTCGTTCTGATGGAAGATTCCTATTGGTAGCTTTCTAAGGGATATTTGGCTAGTGATATTCCCAGAGAATTACCCTTTAGGTCTCCAGAATTCTCTTAAGGATATCGCATAATATCAGGGGACGTATATCTTGATACGACACATAGCAATCTTCACCCTGAATAGCGTTTCGTTTCGAGGGGGAAAAGTGGCGAAAATAGAAGGGGAGCCGTTATCAAGGTTACCCTTCCTCCCGTACTATTACGAGTATCCAGATGGCGCTCATTCCTTGTAGCATTGAGCATGGTGCTACAGATTTAGTATTTTCGGGAGGGATCCTGCCAAGGCCTTTTCTATAGAAAAGGAGGGTGGGTCCATCAGGACGACATGGCTATCTCACCCAAAAATAGATTTTTCGCTTCGCTCAAAATACGCTTTTTGGGCTCAAGCCATGTCATCCTGATGGAAGTTTACCAGAGAATTACTAGAAAGTACTGTATCTGTGGATTTTATAGGTGCCTTAACCTTGGGACAAATTTTCCTATGGTCATCCAGACCATTGAGACAAATGACGTTACCATTATACGTCATTACTACTAATCATAGACGATGTTAGTGCTTCCTGCCCCCTGCAGGGAAGAGTCATACTAGGCAGTAGGAAAGGGATCTCAAGGTTTGCATATATTGTATGAACGAACATAGCATCAACTATATATACAAGAGTCTCACGATTTGTATATTGTGCTGGAATACAACAACTAAATATACAAGAGTCTCACAGTTTGTATATTTGAGTTGCAAAACAGCATCAGCTAGATATACAAGAGTCTCAGGGTTTGTATAATGTATCGGAACACAGCATCAACTAGATATACAAAAGTCTCACTGTTCGTATCTCCTGTTGGAGCAAAAGTAACAGCTATATATATTGTCCCACCATACAATCATATCAAGTTTTACTTAGGAAACTAGTTAAGAAAACTCTGGCTTATACTTTATTTCTATCAATTGTAGGGCGAAAAAAGATGCAATTACACATTGATATACATTTATTTGCAATAAATGATCAAGCATAAAGTAACATGTGTAATATATGTTAATATATGTAATGAGAAATATAACAATAGGCAACATAATACAGAAAAATATTATTTCCACTTGAAAGGTAAGAAATGATTAGTGCCATACTTGAATTTGAAAAATTTAATGATATTTTCTAGTTTTCTCTAATGTTGGATACTATCAACACTGTGTAAAGTACACACGGCATAGGTGTTATCTGTATAGTTCTCCACCTGAAATAATTTGAACAGTCCTTAGTGTCACTCAATTAACAAGTATTGCACTGGGATGTGTCAAAACCTTTACCCGATAATTGAAAGTCCCAATCAATTCACTGTTCATATGCAGTACTAGAAGACACGTTTTAACACACTACCTGCCACCACTACAAAATGCTTCAGCTCATGCACTTGTTTTGCATAAAGTTTATAGAAGACTTTGGATGATTTCCATCCAGTGTATGAGCGAAGACGCTCAAAATCCATATACCGAAAGAAGTTCAGTGATGAAGCAATTTTCCTTGGATTATGACCTGCGGGTGTACTGTCATGATACGCTCTGCGAATAAAGTAGGTGAGCTTCGCCCTCAGTTGTTTTAGGGATAAGTTTGATCCTGAAGTTTCTCCTTTAAAGAGCTGTCCTCCCTTGAAGTCTCAAGTTCGTCGAAGATAGACCTTTAGACATTCCACTGGACACAGCGAGACATCTTCCTTCAGAGGGCAGATTCTCCAGGGACCCCATCTCTTAGTGGGTAGCTCGTTATTAGCGAGAAAGGTTGGATCAGGAAAAAGATTCAGTTCTCCTGCTTCTGTGAACTGAATATGGCCCTAATATCTGGATAGGGCCACTATTTCACTAACTCTAGCCCCAGAGGCTATAGCAAACAGGAAAATAACTTTTTGAGTCAGGTCCTTTAAGGAGCAATCTTCTTTGTTCACTGTTGAAGCATAGTGTAGGACCTTGTCCAGGGACCATGAAATGGGCTTCAGAGGGGCTGCAGGCCTGAGTCTAGCACATGCCTTAGGGATCTTGTTAAAGATTTCATTCGACAGGTCTACTTGGAAGGCGTATAGCAGAGATCTAGTCAGAGCCGACTAACACATAGTTATTGTGTTGGCTGCCAGACCTTGTCTATAAAGGTGGATAAAGAAGGACAGACTAAAGTCCATTGAGATTTCTTTTGGTCCTTTTGCTTTGACGAAAGCAACCCACTTTTTCCAAGACGATTCATATAGTCTCTTAGTTGCCTTAGACTTGTATTCTTCTAAGAAGTCTATACTGCCTTTTGAGATCCCAAATCTTTTCTTAACCGCTAAGGAGAGAAAATCATGAGATGAAGGTTTTGGGTTCTCTGTGATGAAGCGAAGACAGTCGACTTCTGGACCTGTTGAGATAGTGCTGGGTCCGGAAGATGGACCAGCCTCAGCTTCAGTTCCATTACCAGAGGGAACCAGTTGCTCTTTGGCCACTTGGGAGCCACTAGAGCTACCATTCCCGTAAAGGATATCAGCCTGTTGAGGACCTTCATTAGGAGATTGGTCGGAGGGAACAGGTAAATCCGGTTCCATCTGTTCCAATCGAGGGACATGGCATCCGTCGCCTCCACTAGAGGGTTCTCATATGGGGCTACATATCGAGGTAGTTTCTTGTTGCTCGTCATGAAGAGGTCGATCTGCAGTTCCGGGACTTGATGCAAGATGAAGGAGAATGAATCTGCCTCTAGGGACCATTCTGACTCTATTAGCCTGAGCCTGGATAGAGCGTCTGCTGTCACATTGCAGAACCCTTGAAGATGAACTGCTGACAAATGGATCAGCCTGATGTGGGCTGATCAGCGAGGGGAGATTTTCTTCAACGTCAAAAGGACTGCCATGACCTCCAAAATGTTGATGTGAAAGGTCTTGAATAGAGAAGACCAGGTCCCTTGGACTTTCCGTTGATGGGAGTGACCTCCCCATCCTTCCGTCGAGGCATCCGTGTGGATGGTCACCGATGGTGGAGGTGGTTGCAAGGGCATAGTCCTCTTTAGGTACTTGGCCTTCAACCATGGCTTGAGAAGTGATCGTAGTAAAGTCGTTATCGGTCTTCTTTGATCTCTTCGAGCGTTTGATGCGTATCTTCTCCAGACTCCTGACGCATCATGTAGTTGTGCTTTTAGCACTGGGTCTGTCACTGCTGCAAACTGGAGAGAGCCAAGTACTCTTTCCTGTTGGCGTCTTGAGATCCTGTCGTATTTCAGAAGTCTCTTCACAGATCTTGCAATCTCTCTCCTCTTCCCTGGGGGAATGGAGATGGTGTGACTTCAAATTCCAATGGATTCACAGCCATCGAAACTCTTGAGCTGGAGAAAGTTGAGACTTCTTGATGTTGATCTTGAATTCCAGATGTTCCAGGAACTGGATCACTTTCTTGGATGCTTGCAGACGCCATCCTGGATGCTGCCCACACCAGCCAATCGTCCAGGTATGCTGCTACCTGAACGCCTCCTAAGCGTAGTTGTTGAATGACTGCGTCTGCAAGTTTTGTGAAAATCCCTGGGGCTATGTTTAGTCCGAAGGCCATGGTTCTGAAGACGTACTTTTTCTTCTGTAGCCTGAATCCTAGGTAGGAGGAGAGGGGGCAGTTGACTGGAATATGCCAATAAGCATCTGCCAGGTCTATCAAGACTGTGTATGCCCCTTTCGGTAACAGGGTCCTTATGTGTTGAAGGGTTAACATCCTGAACTTGTTGTTCTCGATGAACTTGTTGAGTGGCGACAAGTCCAGAATGACTCTGAGTTTGAGTCCTTCTTGGGAACACTAAACAGCCTTCCCTGGAATTTGATGGACTCTGCCCTCCTTATTACCCGTTTGCTCAATAGTTCTAGGGTATATTCTTCCAGTAAGGAGATGGGGTGTTGGAAGAATTGAGGAAATGATGGTGGAGCCTCGCTCCAGCTCCATCCAAGTCCGTTCTTGATTAGGCTGTAGGCCCAAGGATCGAAGGTCCAATGATCCTGAAATTGTTGGAGCCTCCCTCCTACCTGAAGCATCTCATTGCTTCTGTTTTCCGGAGGATTTACTTCCCTGGCCGCGTCCTCCCTTGACCCCCTTACCTCGTAAGGGGTGTTTTGAAGAGCCCCGTCTGGAGCCTCTACCTTTGGGACGAAAGGTAGTGGTCTGCCTCTCAAACGTAGGGTTAAATGCTGGTGACTGGGCAACCAACTGCTGAGGTACCATCTGGTAAGTGGCTTGTGGTTGAGCAACCACTTGGGGCACCACGGTCATGGTGACTGTGGGATGTTGTTGTTTGGCAGGCCGAGAGGGTATTCTAGGTCTCTTAGTCTTCTTCTTAGGCTGGGGACCCTCATCTGGAGAAGACTTCCTTTTAGATGACATGCCCCACTTCTGGAGAAGGTTTCTATTCTCCGTGGTGGGTTTGTCAACTACCTCCTTGACCACTTCATTTGGGAAGAGGTCTTTACCCCAGATATTGGAAGCTATCAGCTTCCTGGGTTTGTGTTTCACAGCTGCTGAAGCAAATACGAACTCTCTACATGCCCTGCTGGCTTTAATAAAGCCGTACAGGTCCTTAACCAAGGTAGCCATGTGCATCTTGGCCCATGACCATGTTCGTATCTGGGGTGCTCTTTAGGCCTGCGCACATCTCCAAACAATTCTGTAGGGATAGAGATGCCGCTAGTCTTTCTTTCGTTTCCTGCTTCCTACGCAAGAGAATGTCTGACAGCTTTGGGAGATTCTCGTTGAACTGACGTCCAGCAATATCTGCCTCCAACTTCCCAACCGAGAAGGTAAGGTGGACTTCCTTCCAATCCTTATCCTCCATGGGCAGGGCTAACGACAAAGGTCTTCACTCATCCGGTGTAGGACAAGGTTTGCCTGCCTCTATTGCCTTGACAACAGCTTTAAGAGCCATCGATGTAAAGGGGAAGGCTATTGAAGCTGGAGCAAGAAAGGTAGGATGTTTCTTGCTGAGGGCAGACAACTTAGAATTAGTGTAGCCCACCAGCTTTAGGCTGCTTGAAAAAAGAGCCTGTGCCTTGACATGGTCGTATACTATGACCTCCTTGGGTTCCGTCTCTTCCTTCAACGCTGGTTCCAGCTTCAGACGAATGAAGCTGTCTGGGCATTGAAGCTTGGCCATAACTGAATGTCATCAATAGGGATGGCTCCCAACTTCTCCGAAATGAAGAGTTTGCCGTTGGTGATCGGCATGTACTCCGCATATCTCCAGGGATTAGTTTCGGAGCAGGATGGGAGGTCTTGAACTCTGAGTCTCTTGTGAGACCCACGGGAGGCGGAGAGTCGAGCGATTTCTCTTTCAAGTCTTGCTTCCCTTTCTTCGCCTTGTTTGCGAATGCTCTCCATCAGCACTGAAAGATTGGCCAGAGCCTGTCTCATGTCATCTGAAGGAGGGGGAGAAGATGTTGAGGGTAACGGCTCGAGAGCCGGCACCGACGGAAGGGACTCCGAATAAACTTCATCTTCTTCAGGAGTCAATGAAGACTCCACCTCGTGACCTTCCTTGAGAAGATCTTTCTCAGTGTCCGAGGACATTTCAGCCATCCTCTCCTCTTGATAGATATCCATCCCTTGTAATGTGTCACTGACTTGCATTTCGACGGCAATCTGGACGCATGGTATTTCGGGTCGTGTCTGGGGTATGACAGCTTCAATACCCGCTTTAGGGAACAACAAGTTGCGCATCCTTTCGTTAGGAAGGTACGGTCCCGTCGAGTTCTTCTGGAACCAACATACCCGACATATGTTGCAGCCTTGGGGGTCTCAGTACCGTAGGGCTTCTTTAGTGGTGGTGCAGGGGGCATGAGCCCTGCACCCTTTGTGGCTACAAAAGTCCTTACTCCTGACGTTGCAGAAGATGACTTCGCATTTCACTAGGTCGTCCTGTAAAGTGAGGAAATTTAAATGAGTATGCAGTAGTTTATCTCACCTGATAAACAAATATGTAAAATATTACTATTAATAATTTAACCATTATAGCTTAGGATAGTCAAGCTAGAAAGGAGCTAGGAAAGACACATACTTGTGTTTCCTGTCCAGCCAATTGCTGTGATGTCCCCCAAAAATTAAAGCCATAGTCTTCCTATTCAGGAAACCCAAGGAAAGGGTTCTAACCCCTGGGGGTAGATAAGTTTATCTTAACACTGACCCTTCTTAAGGTCTTTAATATTGTGGGGTACTTTAACTGATTAGCTATCAGTGTATTGAAAGAAATCTTTTCTTTCGATATATGATTGGTCTCAACAATAGACTATGCAAGGATACACAGGGTATGTTGGAAAATAACTACTGTATAATATATACTACAGTTTTCTGTCTGCAGTATGATCTATACTGCAAATATACTGGCTACTGTATAATCATATACTGTAGTTCAGCCGGCATGTTGCCGGCTAGGCTAGCACCTGGTGGCACAATCCAGCCAGCATCTCGCCAGCTGGGTTAGTACCTGGCGGCACTGGTCCAGTTGCCAGCTGGGTTAGTACCTGGAGGCACCGGCCCAGCCGGTTTTCGCCGACTGGGCTAGTACCCGGCGGCACTAGCTGACAGAGAGAGAGAGAAAGCATGGAGTGAAGGGGTACCTTATTAAATGTTTATTAACAATAAATAAGGGTGTAAGTACATAACCTTACTGCCTTCCTCCAGAATGAGGGTTCAAATGGAAGAGGAGAATGTATCATTCAGGCTTCCATCTAACCACAAAAAACCGTTGCCAGTCACTGCCGGCTCCGGCTCCGGGGATGTGGATGGCAGTCCAAGAGAGGACTGAAGAACACTCGACAGAAATGGGGTCTCCCACCGGCAGCCGTCAAAGCCGGCACAACCTTTCCCGGAGCCTTGCGTTCATAAGGGAAAGACTGAGTGACTATACAGCTGCCTATGTAGGAGGACGGCCGGCACCACAACCTACCCGGCAACCAGTGAGATTGTGGGACAATGGCCACAGGGTTGTGACAGCTAGGCCATCGCAAAAGGACAGAGTGGGGCAGGGAAAGGGTCCTGTATTAAGTGAGGAAGAAGGCGGCAAGGTTGCCGCCACTACCACACAAGGGATAAACTCTGTTTCAGTATCGGCGCCATCATAGGCGGCAGAAGAATATCTATTCTTCAGCCTAGGGTCTGCCGAAAGTGTTAGGAGGCAGCAGAATTGCCGCCACCTCCCAACAGGGGAGAAACTTCGTT
This sequence comes from Palaemon carinicauda, assembly GCF_036898095.1. Taxonomy (NCBI): domain Eukaryota; kingdom Metazoa; phylum Arthropoda; class Malacostraca; order Decapoda; family Palaemonidae; genus Palaemon; species Palaemon carinicauda. The sequence continues at coordinate 24,052,321 of NC_090738.1, read as the reverse complement.
TCAGTATCGGCACCATCCTAGGTGGCAGAAGAATGTCTATTCTTCAGCCTAGGGTCTGCCGAAACAGGACTAGTCTTCTAGACCACAGGGAAGAAGGTGGCGGCATCATACAACCACTTCAAGTGCGGCCTAGGTTGGCATAGCCCCCTATGCCGGCAGATGAAAGCCGGCAGCGGAGTGACTACTCACCCTGCTGCTCGGCCGCCGGCAAAAAGACTGAATACTCTGAGGTTCTGTCGAAAAACCAAAGCCGGCTGTCCACCGGCAAGGGTAAGAGACAGAAAACACTAGCCTAATCAAGCTGGAGTGTCTACTCTATGGCAGGACCAAGATAGGGTTGTCGCCTAAGGCGGCACTCAGAGGGAAGGAGGGATTACCCTTAAATCTCCACAGAAGACGAGTATCAAAATATATATTAATTCTAGGAGATATCTATCCCCGCATAAATTGATAAAAGGATAAGCGAGGGTAAACTGGGAACATGTATGAAAGTATACTAAAGCGCATAGGCTAGGTAGCCTAGCGCAAGGCGAGATCTTGGTAACCTAAATCGCTGAAAATCTAACGTATACGATCGATATAAGGAAGAGGAAATATATGCAAAATTATGTATATCTTTACAAGTATAATTATGCCTAAATAGTTTCATAATTTACTAATACTATTACAACTAGGAATGTTGTTCTATATCATGAATGAAAGTAAACTGAAGCGCGTAGGCTAGGTAGTCTAGCGCGGGGCGAGGTTCGGTTACCTAAATCGCCGAAACTCTAATGAATACGATCAACATAATATATAACTTCCTAGTATAATCTTAATTAAATAGCTTCATAATTATTCATGCTATTACAACCGGGAGTGTCGTTCAGCTAACTAAATAACACATGCGTCATGAACGACAGCGCCCGTGGCGCCTCCGGTGATCGGCTAAGCTCCGAACACTTAAAATTATTCTAATTTCTCTGTGAAGCATGAGCTAAAATTTATACACTGTTAAGAATAAATACTCAACTTTCCAGAGGCAGAAGTTGGAGATTGCATGTTTAATCATCAGATAATCGAACACAAACGTTAGAGCAACATGGAAAACCACCGTGCGAATTCGCTACGAAAATAGGAATGAGCGCCATCTGGATACTCGTAATAGTACGGGAGGAAGGGTAACATTGATAATGGCTACCCTTCTATTTTCGCCACTTTTCCCCCTCGAAGCGAAAACGCTATTCGGGGTGAAGATTGCTATGTGTCGTATCAAGATATACAGTACATCCTGATATTATGCGATATCCTTAAAGAGAAATTTTAAGGATATTTGCGCCAGGAGTTAGAATTCTGGAGACCTAAAGGTTAATTTTCTTGGAATATCACTGTAGCCAAATATCCCTTAGAAAGCTACCAATAGGAACCTTCCATCAGGATGACATGGCTTGAGCCCCAAAAAATATTAAGTATTCCAACACTACAATCATATAGCCTATGTGGGAATACAGGTTAAAAATAGGTTCTAAAGAACCGCTGTGATACCGCTAAATAAGCAGATCAATCCTACCTCAATAGTAACCTTAACGAGGCTATACAGTAATTATAATGGATGGGCTAATTAAATAGTTGGTCAGGATAAACTAACATTGAGCCAAAAACTAACGATAGCATAATTATAAGTAATAACATTCCCCTTAGCCCGATAGACAGCACCAAATGAGGTTATGCTAGCCTAACCAAGGTGTAGATACCCAAAGTTAAACTTCCTTTGTATTCATAACAATGTAATACTGTAATTGGAACTTATTAAGAATGAAATAAAATTACAAAAATGGCACCGTCAACGAACAACCCCATCTTACATTAATAGGAAAAATTGTCTAGGACAATAAAATTAAAGGAAACAACTATCTTTTGGAGGGCAAGAAACCAATAAACAAATGGCAGCACTAACTGAATACTGGTACTGTACTTATCTTAATAATGTTCTTGAAGTGATTTGACTATACAACAATTATCGTACCAGCGACCCTTAAAGAATGGTGGTTGAGGGCTTGCTGTGAAGTAGGTCCATTGGCAAGAACTGGAGTAATGATTCCTTTCTAGTATGCCATGCACAACTACGTTCATAACAGATGACTTTCAGCTACTGAGGTACTGTGACAAGTTCAAATGAGCCTGAACTTGCATGATCTCCCTATATAGAGAGAGTGCGTACCTTGCACATTGATACAAAGACCCTAGAGCTAGGGAAACAATATTTCCTTGGTATTTATGTCATATTGGATTCCATGTTCTAGCCTTTCACAGGAAAGTCCTTGTAGACCACACAACAATAACCTCATTAGAGCATAATACTGTAATTATAGTTGACTTATAATCTGAAAATGCTAAAAAGTAAACAGTACGGTAGTACACAAAATACTGGTGTGAGGCACATTTCAACTTTTTCATAAAATGTACTTGCACTTTACCAGAACAAATTTTCTGAAGATCAAAACTGTAAAACAATTCTCAGGCTCCATATATTGTATAAAAAGTTTAATTTTCTAATGCTTTACTGCTCAGAATATCGTATTGCTATGTGTTAATATTCACCTGGCAAAGACCCAAGTCTAGACCATTCCTTATGGGGTGTTTTCCTTGTTTATTGTTTGAATCTCATTAATATTATACTTAAATAGTTGTAGAAATAAGTCCAAAGCAAGTTGGTGGAAGGAAAATTGTATAATAGTGAAAAAAAATGTTCTAGTGCTTAAACAAAATTCATATAATGATGGGTATAAAACAATTGAAGATATTTCTCAAATTTGGCAGTAGAAAATTTAGTTAGTTTAGCAGCAAGCTGAAACTATAAACAACACATGAACTAAAAATGTATGCGCATATACATATATTCTTGAGCTCGAGTCATGTCGTCTTGATGGAAGTTCCTCAATTGCAGCTTCTACTTGGGATATTTCTGCGAGTGATATACCAGGGAAATTTTACCTTAGACGTATCACAGAGTTCTAACCTCCAGAGCGAATATCCAAAAAGATATCGTGTATAAATCAGGGAATTGTTAATAACAAGCCATGGTTATCCTTACCTGAATAGTTAACCTTGCCTCAAAGGATAAGGTAAGGGTAGGATATGTGGGCAAGAGAGCCATTACAACTCTCAATCTCAATGTGCTACAACTAACACGTTTCCTGTTGAACCATTCCCCTTCGCAGTCCCCATTTTTGACAGTCGCTTGGAGAGTTTCTGCCAGTTTTCTTGGCTTTTTGAGTGATTTTTCATCATGGCTGCTTCAGCTTCTTCTTCTTCAACTAAATTGAGTACTATACCCCTTATTCGTGTGTTGGAGAATTTTGCGTCTCCACCCAGTATTTTTATTGATTAGCATCCTCTTATTGTTCCGAGTCTAGCATGTAGACAGCACCATTGCATCATGTTACCAAATCACTGTAAAATCCTTAATTATTTAGTCATAATACTGTAGAAATATGTTTTAGATTATTCTTTTAAGGTGTGGTATGTTTATGGTATCCCCCCATTCTTCCCTGGTATTTCTTGTGTGTTTTTTCATCTGCATTAACTCAGGCTAGCCTACCATAGCCAGTAAATTTTCACTGATGCACCAAATCCTTCTTTCACCCAACCTTACTGGTTGGGTGAGGCCGTCTATCCAACCCCCCCCCCCCCCCCCCCCCATGCTGTTGATTCGTCACGGCGGGGAGATGCGGTCTTGAAGGACCTTCTGGGAATTGGATAGTGTTCTCAGATGCCTTAGGGTGACTGTTCTCAATTAGTTTACCCATTGGAACACTTTACCGCCTGTTCTAATGCTAACTAGTAGAGCCCCTTGTGTCGCCTTAACCATTCTTAGGCTTCTCTCTTAGTCTTTGGTAGGTATGCCTGGTTGTGAGGACTTGTCCTCTGTGCCCTATCACGGCAGACCCTTTGGAACGCTATTCCTGTTCTATGTTACCATTTTCCGAGTCTCCCATCACCACCCCTTCTTCCCTTTTCTTTGTGCCTACTTGTAGGCTATCTTTCCTGGCCCTAGGTAGGTGAGTTTTTCTCCTCCCCTGGTCAAAATGTCTCTGCTACCTTACGAGACTACCCTCGGGTGTTTTCTCTGGCCCCTTCCCTTCCTAGTTAGGCCATAACCTTACTTTACTTGGAACTATGTTCCTCTTGTCTAGTCATCTTACCCTAGCTTTTCAGCTTTCCCTAACCCACTAGGTAGGCTAAGCTTGCCTGCACATTTCTCCCTATGGCCTAATCATATCTAGGCGTAGAGTTGGTACCCCTTGGGGTCCTCCTCTGCTGCCTTGGCAGTGCCTGTTCTATATCCACAGCTATATCCCTCTTGCTATGGAGTCTTGACTCCCTTGCCTGGTTAGCCTATCTAGACAGAGGTTTCACCTTCTGGCTTTACTTCCTGTCTTGTCAGCTTGAGTTCTTCTAGCCCTGGCTGAATGTTGGCTAGGGGTCATTCTGTCTGCTGCCTCAGCTGCAGCCTTAGTCTAGTCATCTGCTCTTTCTTATTCCACATCTGAGGAAAATTGTCCTCTAGAGTTGGTCGATTGGATCCTGACTGGTTGTCAGGACATCCTTTGAATTTCTAATTCTTAGCATCCTGGACGTCTTGTACGGCTTTCATTATCTTAAGGGCTACATACCCACTTTTCATAAGTTAATGATAATGATCCGGTCTTGAAAGGTTCACTTATTATCTGCCTTTCTTGTGTCGACATCCATGAGGTATTGAAAGGTTAGTCTTTTATTGGCTACTAGAAATAGTTGCTGCCTCAGGGGCAGCTGTTGCTGGTCTTGACAGTATGATGAGTGAACTTGCCTTCTTAGGTTCTTCTGATAGACCTACTCTAGAGGTTCTGGTGTCCCTTTGATGTGATCCTTTCCTCTATATTTCTACCACACCATCATTATATTTTGCTTCATAAAATCTATTGATTTCTGAGCTGTTTGGCATGTGTTCTGATTATGTTTCATCTTTAGCCATTTTTTAAGGGGTAGGTTTATTCAGGTTAGGATGTATTCACTTTAACTAATTTTACGAAGATATAATTCTTAATGATACGTACTTATTGAAATGTCTCTTCTTTACAGGTCGCTGATGACAGTGTGTTCAACTGTCACCTGTACCAGGCCGGTCAAGTTGCCCTGTGGCCACAAGACCTGCCGGATACATGCTGATTGTCATGTTTCCAAGGGATCTGTTGCAATCTGGGAACCTACCAACTGCCAGGTTTGCACGGATCTCCTTCACACCGGTTTCTATGCCACTGACGTCTTTTTAGACGTTCGAGATCGAAGTCGAAGGATGCTCCGACACTGGGTAAGAGGCTTCCAGAAGAGTTCTCAACAAGGTGCCCCTTATCTTCCTTCTCTATAACTGAAGGACTTCCTTTTTCCCAAGGCTGAAGTGACCTCTGTGTTTGGTCACCAGTTACCAACGGTTAAACTCCCGCCGGTGCCAGCAGATCATGCGGATGATGAAGTCCGGTACGCTCTGCAAGTCGTGAGCCTGGACGCTGACAACATGTCAACTACTTCTGTGTCATTAGAGAGGGAGAGGATCCTGCTGACCACGGAAGCCTCAGAAGAGTCATTGGATGTACATCAGGTGAGTACAGCTCCCAGTGCTTCTTTACTTTCTCCCATCACTACAGCTCAAGCCCCAGTTTCCACCTACATCCCGGTTACGACTTTAGACAAACCTTCGCTTCTCGGTAACTTGGAATTAATGGCATCCATGAAAGCTTTCAAGGAGAACCTTACCGCCGAATATGAACATTCTCAACGGACCTAACAGCAAAGATAAAAGCTTTACAAAAGGCACCTCTTTCTAAGGCTCCCCCAGAATGCACAGTTGAGAACCCTTGGCACTATGCTGAGCATATGGCCTTAACCAAAGGGTTCCTCCTTATAGGGGATGGTTTGGGTTCAAAGCCAGTTTCGGACTTGGAATTCTTTCCATCGATCGATAGTTATCCTTACAGCTACGTAAGGCTTAACTCGGAAGCATCCATTAGAGATTATACGATCCCTAAGAAAAATCATTCTGGACCATAGCAAGGCTCAATCCCTTTTGGCTAGGAAATTAAAGACAGCTGAATTCACCAATACCCAACTTTCTGCCTTTGGCAGGAAACAGACCACCTTTGTGGCCCCCAAGTATACTGTCTTCCCTTTTGCCTCTAAAAGGTTAAAGAGGCCATGATGAAAGCAGTAGTGGAGAACAAGCCATTCCCAGTGCTAGAGGAATGTAAACCTCTCTCTCCAGCCTTTCCTTATGATTAGAACTGGGAGGATGTCCAACATACCTTCACTATTGGAAAACTAGATAAAGACATTGGAGGTAAATAGTTTAATGAGAAACTGTCAAGCATTCCTGAATCCCTATTAAAGGGAGGATTGGAAGCTAAAGAAAAACTTTCTGCCTCTTTATCCTTCCAATCTTATCTAGAGATGCTTATTGGAAATATTCAAAATCTGATCTCTTCCCTGTCTTGGTGAACTCGCCTCATCATGTTTCATAGGGATCTCCATGCTTTCTTCCTAGCCAGAAAAGCATGAAGAGAACACGTCCCAGCTGCTGCTATGATCAGACATGAACCTAGAAAACTGATCGACTACAATATCTAGAGGAAGGATCTCTTCCCTGAAAAATTGGCTTAAGCAGTCATGGACAAAGCCGTTCAGAATAAGAGCCTTATTGACAAGAAGGGTATGTCCTCTAAACAGAAATTTACCCCTAATGAAGGGCTTCAACCCAAGGGCAAGAAGCCCAGAAGTCACTTTAAGGAAGGAAAATCCTTTTCTGTCATGACAACCTCAGTTGCCACCATCCCTTAGATGTGTGCACAGTTGCCCAGGAGCATGTTTCAGTCTCCAGCCTTCAACCCGGTGCACAAGAGAGCTACCAGTAACAGGGGAAGGTCTGGAAGAAGCGGTCAAACTAGAGGCCAAGGAAATAGAGGCAACACAACTAAAGATGCAGGTCCTTCATAACAGCAATGAGGAGCTTCTGGTAGGAGAAAGACTTCCCTTGTTCAGGAATCAATGGAAGTTTGATCCCTGGGCTCACAGCATAGTCTCAAAAGGGCTAGGCTGGAAATGGAGACAGAAGCCAACCCAGTTCAAGAGGTTCTTTCAACCCACAACCCATTTTTTGAAGGATTATGCTTAGGACCTTCTCCACAAGGGAGTCATCTGCTGCACAAAATCCATGAACTTTCAAGGGCGGCTATTCTGCGTGCCCAAGAAAGATTTGAACACTCTTTGAACTATTCTGGACTTGTCCCTTCTAAAGAAATTCATTCTGAACGACAAGTTCCAGATGCTGACTATCTCGCAAATACGGACCCTACTACTCAAGGGGGCCTACACCGTCTCCATAGATTTTATAGACGCCTATTGGCATTTTCCGATGGGTCGGAGCTTCTCCCTCTACCTTGGTTTCAAACTGGCAAGAAAGGCCTACATATACAAAGCTATGCCCTTCAGGCTCAGTATAGTTCCAAGGATTTTCACGAAGCTAGTCAAGGCCATTGTCCAACAACTTCGGAACAGAGGCCTTCTGGTAATGGTATACCTGGACAACTGGTTAGTCAGGGCTGCAACGAAGTCGGAATGTCTTCAAACAGCCCAAGAGGTCATGAACTTCCTACAATCTCTGGGCTTCCAAATCAACCTCGAGAAGTTCAGGCTATTTCCAGGTCGGAAATTCCAGTGGCTAGGACTTCACTGGAATCTACAATCACACATCCTCTCTTTACCACAAGGCAAGAGAAAGGAAATTACTAATTCGGTCAAGTGCCTACTTTGTTCAAAAGTATTCATCAGACGGCAACAGGAAAAGGTCTTGGGATCGTTAAAGTTCGCTGCCGTGACAGACCCAATCCTGAAAGCAAGACTCTAAGATGCCAACACAACAGAGTCTGGAGAAGAAAGGAATCCAATGCTCGGAGAGATCTTCGCCACAAAACCTGTCTTACTGTGGAAGTAGATCAAGCCGTGGTCCACTGCCAAGAGCCTAATGAACTACTTCCCTCTACAGTACCCTCTTCCTTCTATGACTATTCACACGGATGCCTCGGAACAAGGTTGGGGGGACACTCCTCTTCCAAGAAAGTGCAGGGTCAGTGGTCGATCACATTTCAGAAGTTTCACATTAATGTTCTGGAAGCTATGGCAGTGTTTCTAACTCTGAAGAGACTATGCCCAAAGACGTAATCACACATCAAATTGGTCATCGACAACAATACAATAGTACACTGTGTCAACAGAAAGGGCTCTAGGTCTCCTCAGCTCAACAATGTAATCCGAGCCATTCTCTCTTTAACAAAAAGGAGGAAATGGCATCCTTCAGCGGGTCATCTCAAAGGGGTTCGAAATGTGACAGCGAACGCCCTGTCGAGATCCAAGCCTCAGAAAACAGAATGGTCTCGGGATGCAAAATCATTCTGTTTCATTCTAGAGCAAGTCCCAGAGCTGCAAATCGATCTCTTTGTGATGAGCTTTAACAAGAAACTTCCCCAGTATGAAGCACCAAACTTAGATCTGGAAGCCACAGGAATGGATGCGAAGTGTCTGGATTGGAACCAGTGGTCTCACAACTACCTACTTCCTCCATTCAACCTCCTACTGAAAGTACTGAACAAACTGTGGACTTTCAGGGGAACGGCTGCACTAGTGGCTTCCAAGTGGCCCAAGAGCAATTGGTACCCTCTTGTTTTGGAACTCAAACCCCTCCAGGTTCCTCTACTATTTCTAGTGAGGTCCCAGGATGTTCAACAGAAGACTTCCTTCGCTTCCTCTTGGATAACGAAAACGCTTTAGCTAATAATTTTCTCGCACTCCTGGCTCAAAGAAAATCCGGAGTTGCGAAGGACAGAGTTGACTTCATAGAAGAATACAAGTCCAACACCACAAAACGACAATATTTGTCTTCCTGGAAAAAATGGGTTGCGTTTGTGAAAAGTCATCAGCCTCTTCTATTTCTATAGGAACCCTTCCATCAGCACGACATGGCCTGAGCCCAGAAAGTAAAATGCTACTTAAAAAAAAAAAAAAAAAAAAAAAAATATTTAATCAGATGATCCTATCAGTATTAACTTATGCAACAGAAACTTGGAGCCTCACTAAAGCCTTTGAATATAAGCTACTACAACTCAAAAAGCTATGGAAAGAATAACGATAGGATTAATACTTATGAGACAGAAAATGAACAACATGGATACAAGAGTAAACCAAAGTAGAGAATATTCTAACATGTAAGAAAAAGAAATGGACATGGGCAGGACACATAACAAGAATGACACATAGTAGATGGACATTAAGAATAACAGAATGGGTCCCTAGAGATTGCAAAAGAGGTAGGAGACGAAAGAGAAGACAATGGATTAACAAACCAAGAAACTTTGTGGGTATAAACTGGCATTGAAAGATCATAAACAGACGTGAGTGGAAGGACATGTCTGAGTCCTTTCTTCTGCAGAGCACTAGTAACTGCTGATGACGATGATAATTGTTACCTCATTGAAACACGGGCAAATTACGATTGAAATAAAGATATTCTAAATCAAACACATATTCTTGGACTTCTAATAATTAAAACATTCAATACTTAACCCTTTTACCCCCAATGGACGTACTGGTACGTTTCACAAAACTCATCCCTTTACCCCCCACGGACGTACCCGTACGTCCTTGCAAAAAACTGCTACTTACATTTCTTTGCATATTTTTGATAACCCTATGAGAGACTTCAGGAATTTTCCAAAAGAATGAGACCAACCTAACCTCTCTATGATGAAAATTAAGGCTGTTAGAACAATTTAAAAAAAAATATATTTCAAAATGTGCTTGAAAAAGAAAACGCCTGGGGGTTAAGGGTTGGAAAGTTCCAAATAGCTTGGGGGTAAAAGGGTTAATAGAGCAATAATTTATGATGCAAATATAAGGTATGAACTATTCTGCAGTGCAAATACAGTCCAGCCCCGGAAAAATAAAATGGCTAAGATTTTAATAAGGTATAAAAATAAAATACTAATTACGGCAATTGCATTAGGAATATCAAGATACTATTGAAAATAAAGCTTATTATATATCCAGTGCCTAAACTCTAGAAAACATATAGACCTCAATGAATGTAATGGTCTAGGAAAAATAAGAGAGGGAATCAGTTGCTCAAATAGTCATACATAAGGATGTAGAATGCTAATAAGCAATTGAAACACCAAGAAAACCACAGAGAGAGGATACAAATTAAGACCTGGATCAGCTGGAAATTCAGACAGAAGTTACACAAGGATTGGATAAGTGGAAAGAACTCACTTTGTATAATTCCATAGAGGGAAAAGATGTACTGTACACTATAAGTTTTAATAATGATGATAACTTATTTATGTAAGTTGACAATATAATCATGATTAAGGAAAGAAAGATGCTAAAAACCAAAAACAAATGCAATCATTCCCACAAGAAAAAATGAAGATGCAGGTAATAGATTGAAAATTCTTTAGCTTATTTGATCATGAAATGAAAAGGAAAGGAATGAAATTTGTCATAAGTACAAGATAGTGCTGTAGCAGAAAAAAAAATAACCAAAGGACCTTAAGAATTTCAAAAATAGCACATACAGTATGCAAAAAACTAATTAATTTAGAATAATTAAAACACATGACATAATAGGGAGAAAGGAATTAATCTAATGCTAAACCATAACGGTTGCATCAAAATATTGATGATAACGATAGTCCCCAAATTATAAAAGAAAACACATCACTTCAAAATATTGGAATTTAGACAGAAAAATATCTTTACGCTCACTATTTTTTCATCTATAAATTGCCACATTAATTTTTCTTTACATATTTACTTGCATATTAATGTTTTTTCAAATAGTGTACGACAAAATAATTTCAATTTTCCTTAACTTCTTATAACAATATTTCTTAATTCTTAGAAATTTAGGTCCTATGTATGGATGGACAGAAGATGAATTTTGGGCAGGCCATTCTCTAATGAACTTTCAATATGAAAAACTCCTTAAAATTGATACCCAGAATCTCCAAATCAGCCATACTGTATTAATTTCTACTTGCAGGAAACCCAGCATGAGCATGCAAGACCAGAAGAGTATTAACAACACTTTATCTTTAAAAGTCAAAGATTAATCTCACTTTTGGTTTTAAATATTATTTCTATTTCATAGTCTGTTTAACCGGAATACCATTCTAATTTCAATTACTGTAATAAAATCTTATTTACTATTACTTTTAAGAATGCCATATCCAATTACCAAATATCAGTCATGAAGAAAATATAAAATTGGAATCTACCAAGATATGCCTCAAATAAATTCTTGATTTCACCTAAATTATTTGAATTTTAAATGCACTACTAACTGACAGGCAAAGGTTTACCTTTGAGTTTAAACAGATCAAGCACCCCTTATGTCAATCTTTTTTTTTAGTTTACTAAGGTTATTTCAGGTCTGAATGGTCATCAGTATTTACTCGTAAGCTAGGAATAACCCTTGAGAGATAGTCTACTCTAGGTACCTTGGGTTATAATGCTAAAAGTTTATAATCTCACTTATTTTTACCACTAGGTAGTAATTTTGACCTACTCCTTAGAGTCTGAGCCTGGTCACTGACCTGTAATTGAAGTTAGTTACTTGAACTAAACTTATCTGAAATCGCACATGGAATTAGTTTGAAACCACCTGTCATCATGAAAATTGTCAAAATGAAAGTACAAGCTACAGATTGTTTACAACTTTTGAACAAATGACCCTTACACTAACCAAGAGAAAATTAATTAACCCTCTAAAAAAATAAAGAACAAATGCTTGTACTTTGAGCAAATCTAATTATTATATGCTGTATACTATACTGTATATATTGACTCTTGATAGCTTTCTATAAAAATATTAACTCTTGATAGCTAAGGCTGTGCATTCTATATAACAAAAATTTGAAGGTACAATACTATACTGTACTGGCAAATCTAATTTAAATACAATTTTTTCCTCAGTCAGAGTCAGCAGAAAGAAGTTATTCAAAAGTATAAAACATCTGGATACTAACAAACATAACCTTCCATACCATTCAATACATGTCAACTGGATTTGCTAAAAATACTTGACTACCTGGTTTATAGCCAAATACAGACTAATCTATCAACTAACCAGGATGGATGTTTGATATATCAGCACCCTTTTCAGTCGTTCTTGCTTCACTTAATGTGTTTCCACATGAGATATCCAGATCAGTAACTCCAGAATCACTAGCTTCACTCATTCTATTAGTGCGATTTTGAGCCTTACTGCGTACATTCGAAGGTACTCGTTTTTCTGGTAAGCCTGAGGAAAGGATAGATTTTCAGATAAAAACAAGTATCTAATAAATATGCTGCATGTATAACAAAACTGAGGACTTGAAATTTTCCAATTCATACAGCAAACATTACCGCAAAAATGGCAAAATATCAAAACATATATGAACAAATGTGAGACTTTAAAAATATTTACATTACTATATTTGTTAGCTATCTCTGGCTTCATGAAAATTCTAAGTCAGAAATCACCACTAAACTACAGCAGTAACTAGATGGGCCAGAAAAATATAAATTAGGAAAAAGATGAAGATATAAAGTAATTACAGCGCTAGTATACACTTACTTATATCAATATATAATGAAAGAATAATAGTTACAATTAATTTAAAAGGCTATAGAAGTCTACAGAGCTTGACACGTAAGTATGAAAAGTAATTATTACCACTTTTTCTTTTTAATCAATCTCACTTAACTATTTTTCTCTATTGCAAGGGAAAGTCGTACCAAACCATTTAATCAAATGACTTTTTAAAATCAACACAGACCGATTCTTGTGTGTCTTGAAGATTTTACATAAATGAATAAAATAAAGATGAAATATATAAAATTAAAGTCTCCCATGACATAAAAATCTAATTACTAAATTCAAGTGGGTTGTTTTAAAGATGCCTGTACAACCCTGTGTTAAATATGGATATGCATTGCCATCCCAAAATGGCCCAACTTATAATGAAAGAAAAAAAGGTGTCACCCATGATTATGAAATAAAAATTTTATTTCACCTGTAGTGAGATGGAAACCTGTCCTGCCCTCTATTTTATGTTCAGCAACCAAGGAATAGTACAGCAATATGGAGATGAAAAATACAAATACTATTAGCCATCCCAGTACGGTATAGAGTAAGCCTGTGCTTTATGCGAGTTTATACTTCACAATTTCACTTATATGCAGAACAGAGAACCGCAATACCTATCACATAGAAAAAAAAAATCAAATATTCACCATAAAAAACTTGCAGCATGATGAATTCAAATAGCCCGCACTCCTTTGCGCTGGACTTGCTTCGTGCTATTTTCCTCTCTCCCCGCCCAGGTCTCGCTGTACATTGTATATCAATTTACTATAGTAAAAAATTACAGCTATATTTGAAATAAACTGTATTTTGATTAAATTGGTGTTTCACTTAACTGTATCCAATAATAATGCATGTAATATTTGCTTTTTAGTATCATATTTTTAAGTAAAAACATAGCTACTGTATTTATAATCTTCCATTGTTTATGTTTATGCTTTCCAAATCAGCTTATCAAGGGCATGCTAAGGAAGGATATTTCATAATTCCTCAAAGAAACAATTACAGTAATACCTTGCGATACGAGTTTAATGTGTTCCGGGACCCGAGCTCGTATGTCAATTCGCTCATATCTCGGATAAATTTTTCCCATATAAAATAACTAAAAAAAATTAATCCGTTCCCATCATCTGAAAAAACACCTAAAAACAGTGGAAAAACATGTTTTTAATTGTTCTAATTCACAACCTCCTCTCACAAAATAACAAATACCTATGTACTGGTTATGGTCTGCAATAAAATGTGACATTATTATGGAGTTCTTACCTTCGAGACAGACAGTAACGGCTAATGGTGGTGTGTGCGGAAGAGGCGGCATATTAAAAGAAGCCTCTCCATCTCGTCATGAATATCACTGTGCAGCTAGGAAAGGATGGTTAGTCCTTTGGAAGGCTTGGTGCTCTTTATAACATTCTTCTTCTTGAGGATGGTACATACTGTTGATGTACTCCTCTCATATTGGCGAGCCAGCTCAGTCACTCGTACATCACTCTCATGTTTTTCGATTATTTCATCGTTTATCTTGATTGTCATCATGCGCTTTTTCTTTTCACTACCCTTGTTTGCAATCGGTTGCTTTGGACCCATGGCTTATTCACTTAATTCTGTACTGATTAATGCAAAAAACACGTAAAAAATGCAAACACTACAGCCGATGCTCGGAGATAACTTACGCGACGGAGATCGGACGGGAAAGAGCGAGCGATGGTGTCCTCGTGAGCAGCCTCTCACACACTCGGCCACCTAACGGCCACAGAGGGAACCGTCTCGTATCCTTGTATCTCTAATTTGTCTCGTATCTCAGGGCAAAAATTTGCTCGAAACTTTCCTCCTATCTCAAATTTCTCGTATGTCGAGGTATTACTGTATTACTTGATCAATCATTTTCCAATTAGCATACAAATTTCAATAGTTTTCTTTGAAAGACTTCTCTCATATTTTATTAACGGAGTTGAATCACAAGTTAACCCGTTTCAGTCATGTTGTCGATGCATGATAATTGTTTTTAGCTATGTGACACTTGATTATAAAGCTTAGGAAATTATTTATAATACTGTATGTTATAAAACTACATTCTCAGTTTTCAGACACTTTGTAATGTTATCCTCTAAATTCGGCATTTCCATTTAATAATTACGCTATTTGCACATTCATAGGTTCCCACTAAATTTCGCTATTGTTTCCTCCAGTTTTGAACACAGCTTTCCCCGATTCTAAACATATTAACGGCTATAAATATTGTTTGTTTTCTTGACTTCATTTACAGCTTGTTAGTTTATATTTGGCAGAATATTTTCTTGAGGATCTTTTCTCCATAGTGAATAAGGGTATAATCTAAAAATGTCCGTCTTATGATACCTTGTTTACTATCGTACGATGATTGAAATACTGTACAAGCAAAACAGCTGATATCTGCTTTGGTTGTCCATAACAAAACAGCTGTTTTTTGTTCAGTTGTTATTGTGGCTGTATGCACATACACAATGATTATAACGTTACTAACAATACTGTACTTTTACATTATCTTTAAATTTTCAAAACCACTGAAGTAAAAGATGAGATAAATATTATACAGAAACCGGGTTACTGTAGATGTTGGACAGGACTGCACAAGATGTATCGGGAATTGCGCTATGCTTCAAGTCGGTGCGTAAGAACTCTGTACGCAAATGGTTAGTGGTCGTCATATAAAATATGTACACTTAATCAATCTTGAATTGTATAATTATTGTACTGAACAATATCACATTACAGTGTGTTTTTTGGGCTCAAGCCATGTCGTCCAGATGGAAGGTTCCTATAGGTAGCTTTCTAAGGGATATTTGGCTACAGTGATATTCCCAGAGAATTAACCTTTAGGTCTCCAGAATTCTAACTCCTGGTGCGAATATCCTTAAAATTTCTCTTAAGGATATCGCATAACATCAGGGGGCGTATATTTTGATACGACACATAGCAGTCTTCACCCCGAATAGCGTTTTCGTTTCGAGGGGGAACAGTGGCAAAAATAGAAGGGGAGCCGTTATCAAGGTTACCCTTCCTCCCGTACTACTATTGAGTATCTAGATGGCGCTCATTCCTATTTTTGTAGCGATTTTGCACGGTGGTGTTCCCTGTTGATCTAACGTTTTTGACCACTTTTGAGAGGATTTATTATGCAATTTCCAGCTACTTTTACCACTCGAAAGTTGAGTATTTATTCTTTACAGTGTATGATTTTTAGCTCCTGCTTCACAGTGAAATTAGAGTAATTTATTGTGTTAAGGAGCTAGGCCTGTCACCGGAGGCGCCATGGGCGCTGTCATTCATTCTGCATGTGTTATTTAGTTAGCAGAACGACTTTCCCGGTTGTAATACCATTAATAAATTATGAAAGCTATTTAGGCACAATTATACTAGTAAAGATATATATTTTATGCATAATTTCCTCTTCCTTTTGTCGATCGTATACGTTAGAGTTTTGGCGATTTAGGTAACCGAGATCTCGTCTCGCGCTAGGCTACCTAGCCTAGGGGCTGTAGTATACTTTCAGACATTATCCCCGTTTACCCTCGTGTATCCTTTTATTGATTCAACGGGAGATAGTACATCTCCTAGAATTATATAACTCGATACAGTACTTGTCTCCTGTGGATATTTAAGGGTAATCCCTCCTTCTCTCTGAGTGCCGCCGCAGGCGGCAACCCTATCTGGTCTTGCCATAGAGTAGTTCACTCCGGCTTGACTAGGCTAGGGTTTTCTGTCTCCCACCTTTGCCGGCGAGATCCAGGCTTTGGTTTTCGACAGAACCTCAGAGTATTCAGTCTTCCTGCCGGTGGCAGAGCAGCAGGGTGAGTAGTCACTTCCCTGCCGGCTTACTGCTGCCGGCATAGGAGGCTAAGCCTCCCTAGGCTGCACCTGAAGTGGTAGTATGATGCCACCACCTTCTCCACTGCGGTCTAAGAATTGCCAACCTCCTTAGGAATACACTGTCGCCATCATCACCAGGCCACACAGGCAAGGGAATACAGTGAACCCTCGCTACTTCGCGGTTCGACCATCGCGGATTCACCACTTCGCGGATTTTTTTCATAACCCATGTATATACATATATCGCGGATTTTCCAGAAATATCGAAAATACCGCGATGTGACCGATGGTGCGAGATTGGAGAAAGTAAGGAAAATTGAATCGTGATTGATTTTCAATATAAATGAAACTTTGAGGAGCAACAAAGATATCATTTGTTAGAGATATAGAGAGAGGTAAGGAATGGGAGGTAGTGAAAAGTAGCCCACAGAGAGAGAGAGAGAGAGAGAGAGAGAGAGAGAGAGAGAGAGAGATAGAGGGGGGTTTAAATGTAATAAACAAAAAAATTTGATAGGTTATAACACATTGGTGCTTATGTAATATCAACTGTATACTGTAGATGGTTTGAATAAGTTAAGAAATGGTATAAATGATACTTTGTTAGTGTATTCGTACACACTCAAGAGCGGCAGCTAGATGACAGCTGATCTAATCACAGCCAAAAGTAAAAAAAAAAAGAAGTCAACAATACTCAATTTTTAAAACAAACCCGAAATTTAAAAACAAAAGTACACGCTTTCTTAATGTGCAATTAACTATTTAAAGAGTGGCAATTTTCTAGAATAAAATTATATTTCCCAAAAAATAGTGGTTTGCTGATGAAATCGGATGCCGTATTTTTAGCTATGATTGAAATGGATGTAGACTGGTCTAATTATTTCGTTTCGTATTTAATTGACACTAAGAAAACTAATTTTAGTTTCTTCATCTAAATGTAAGTATTGTATAACACGAAGAGAGAGAGAGAGAGAGAGAGAGAGAGAGAGAGAGAGAGAGAGAGAGAGAGAGAGAGAGAGAGAGAGAGAGAGAGAGAGAGAGAGAGAGAGAGAGAGAGAGAGAGAGAATCAGCTGTTGTACTCAAATGGCGTGTTTTTGTTTTGTGAGAATTTCATCGCCACGACTTTAACAACAACATACTGTACTGAACTTTACAGTATTATACAGTCTACTGTAATATGATAAAGTAAAATATTTGTAATCTATTTTATATGAAATGGGGCTATTTTTTTTGTTTAAAATTTACATTTACGTATGTAAAACAATCTCCTCTCTCTCTCTCTCTCTCTCTCCTCCTCTCTCTCTCTCTCTCTCTCTCTCTCTCTCTCTCTCTCTCTCTCTCTCTCGTAGATTGTTTTCCTGCTTTGCTACGTATGTATGATTTTATATAGATACGGTAAATAATATTTGTAATAACATATTTTATTAAAGCTTTTACTGTAATATCATTATTTATCACTTTCATCATGCGCGTTAAATTCCTTAGTTTGTTTACTGAGCGTACTTTATGACGCCGTCGTTTCAGGCGGCGTCATAAAGAAAAACATTTCATTTGGAAGTCCTAAGAAAAATTAAGTAAAACATTAGTAATAACCAAATCAACATACTGTACTGAATAATCAATATAATCGATGCAGAAACTAACCTATACACAGATGTGTAAATGCGTTTGTTTCTTCATTATAATCAGAGATAAACGTAAACAAAACATTGGTTGCCATTTTTTATCGTGCTTTTTGGCGTGTTTAGGAAACGCATGATATAAAGTCGCCCTTAATATTTGTGCCTGTTTTAGTTTAGGGTACGTTAGTACATGCATTAAGTGTTCTGTACATTAAAGGGTAGTTTGTTAACAGTACTACGTACAAGGGAAGGTTTTAAAAGTCTGAATATACATGTTAAATAAATAGGTAAATATGGTGTCACTACTTCGCGGATTTTCACCCATCGCGGCCGGGTCTGGAACCTATCTACCGCGATAAACGAGGGTTCACTGTAACACCAAACAAATATTATAACAGGAACAAGAATATGGATACAAGCATGTCTGCAGAGAAAACTGTCACGCAGCTGCAATTACAGTATCAGGAAACCACTGTGAATCCATCTTCCCTTCAAAATATCTCTCACCGATAATGATCAGCAGACACAATAAGTAGGCCCCCGCCATACGACATTAATCCGTTCCGGAGTTGGTATCCTATGGTGAAAATGTCGTATGGCGGGCAATAGAATAGTTAATGCGTGAAAAACCCCAGGTAAAAACATCGAAAACTAGAATGTAACAAAATACAATACAGTAGTATAGTAAGCACTGTACTACAGTATACTTATATATAATATAAATGTTCAGTACTGTACAGTATATAATTAAATAACATTATAAATGAAAATTATATAGCCTACTGTACAGTACTGTAAAGGAAAAACTAAATCTTATTTACCTTTGGAGTGACGTGACTTGAGCTGGTAGTGGGTGGAGGCAGAGGGGGGAGTAGACGGTAGATATAAAAACGTATCAATGCTAATTATGTTATGTACACTTAATAATAAATTTATTCTTACTAATAAACACTTAAAATTAAAAATGCTTTTTTTATTATTTTTGTCTTTTGAAATTTTTTTTATGATTTTTTTTTTTTAGAACTTAAAAAATTACTCTTTTTTTAGCTTTTTTGATAGAATCACTATTATCGTCTTTGCTTTCTGAAATTTCTCTTTTAGAGAAATATCTATCCAAAGAAGCCTGTATCTGACGATTCCTCAACATATTCCTAAAATGACTCATACACTTATCATTAACACTGCATAAGACGACTTGTGTGAAGTTTTTCTCGGTGTTTCTTTTCAATGAAACTCGTAAGGTTTTCAAACCAAACGATGGCTTCCCTTATTTCTGAGGATGTTGTTTCTTCAGTCTCCCCCCGTTCTCGCCTCCACTAGAGCTGTGCTCTTCTTGAATGATCGTCAACTGCATTGCCTCTAACTCTTTTAAGTCTTCAGTCGTAAGCTCCTCCCTGTGCTCCTCGATAAGGTTATGGACGTCAGCCTCATCGACAACAAGCCCCATGGACCTCCCGACTGAAATTATTTCCTCAACATCACCCTCAGGGGCAAGATTATCAACGGCCTCGTCTTCGGTTGAGGGATCGAAACCTTCAAAGTCTCGTTCTGCTACAACAGCTGGCCACAGTTTCTTCCATGAGGAGTTCAAGGTGCACCGTGAAATCTCATTCCAAGCTGTGTCGATCATCTTCAGGCATTGAACGATGTCAAAATGCCCCCTCCAAAATTCACGGAGGGTGAGTTGAGTGCTTTCAGTCACTTCGAAGTATCTTCTGAACAGATGCTTCGTGTAAAGCTTCTTAAAGTTGGCAATCACTTGCTGGTCCATAGGCTGGAGGAGAGGGGTGGTGTTTGGTGGCAGATAGAGAACCTTAATTAAGGAGAAGTCAGGATGAATGATGTCCTCGAGGCCAGGAGGGTGAGCAGGGGCATTGTCCAGCACCAGGAGACATTTCAGAGGAAGATCGTTCTCTTCTAAATAGTTCTTGACAGGAGGACCGAAGCAGTCGTTTATCCACTCGATAAATATGGTCCTCATGGCCCAGGGTTTAGCATTAGACTTCCAAAATACTGAGAGCCTCTCCTTCGTGATATTTTGTGCCTTGAAGACACGAGGATTTTCTGAGTGGTATACCAGTAGGGGCTTAATTTTTAAGTCCCCACTGGCATTTGCACAAAATGCGAGCTTTAGTCTGTCCTTCATTGGTTACCAGGAAGTTTCCTTTCTTCAGCTGTGATATATGTACGGCGGGGCATTTTCTTCCAGAAATGTTATTTTCATTAGTAAAATAAATTTTTGAATATACTTACCCGGTGATCATATAGCTGTCAGCTCTGCTGCCCGACAGAAAAACCTAAGGACGAAATACGCCAGCGATCGCTATACAGGTGGGGGTGTACATCAACAGCGCCATCTGTCGAGCAGGTACTCAAGTACTCCATGTCAACACAGAACCAATTTTCTCCTCGGCCCACTGGGTCTCTATTGGGGAGGAAGGGTGGGTCCTTTAATTTATGATCACCGGGTAAGTATATTCAAAAATTTATTTTACTAATGAAAATAACATTTTTCAATATTAAACTTACCCGGTGATCATATAGCTGATTCACACCCAGGGGGGTGGGTAGAGACCAGCATATATGTTAACATTAAGAGCTAAGTATTTCGTATTTCATTTTAGCAGTTATTCAAAATAACAAACATAAAATTAGTAAGTACCTGGTAAGGAAGTCGACTTGAACAATTACTCTGCCTTTTTTAAGTACGTCTTCCTTACTGAGCCTCGCGATCCTCATAGGATGCTGAGCGACTCCTAGGAGCTGAAGTATGAAGGGTTGCAACCCATACTAAAGGACCTCATCAAAACCTCTAATCTAGGCGCTTCTCAAGAAAGAATTTGACCACCCGCCAAATCAACCAGGATGCGAAAGGCTTCTTAGCCTTCCGGACAACCCAAAAACAACAATAAAAAGCATTTCAAGAGAATGATTAAAAAGGTTATGGGATTAGGGGAATGTAGTGGTTGAGCCCTCACCCACTACTGCACTCGCTTCTACGAATGGTCCCAGGGTGTAGCAGTTCTCGTAAAGAGACTGGACATCTTTAAGGTAAAATGATGCGAACACTGACTTGCTTCTCCAATAGGTTGCATCCATTACACTCTGCAGAGATCTGTTTTGTTTGAAGGCCACTGAAGTTGCGACAGCTCTAACTTCATGTGTCCTTACCTTCAGCAAAGCATGGTCCTCCTCATTCAGATGGGAATGAGCTTCTCGAATCAAAAGTCTGATATAATAAGAAACTGCATTCTTCGACATTGGTAAAGAAGGTTTCTTAATGGCGCACCATAAAGCTTCTGATTGTCCACGTAATGGCTTAGTACGTCTCAAATAGTACTTAAGAGCTCTTACCGGGCATAGTACTCTTTCTTGTTCACTTCCAACCAAATTAGCAAGGCTTGGAATGTCGAACGATTTGGGCCAAGGACGAGAAGGAAGTTCGTTTTTGGCTAAAAAACCAAGCTGTAAGGAACATGTAGCCGTTTCAGATGTAAATCCAATGTTCCTGCTGAAGGCGTGTATCTCACTGACTCTTTTAGCTGTTGCTAAGCAGACGAGGAAAAGAGTTTTCAAAGTGAGATCTTTAAAAGAGGCTGATTGAAGTGGTTCAAACCTTGCTGACATAAGGAATCTTAGTACCACGTCTAAAATCCAACCTGGTGTGGCCAACCGACGCTCCTTCGAGGTCTCAAAAGACTTAAGGAGGTCCTGTAGATCTTTGTTGTTGGAAAGATCTAAGCCTCTGTGACGGAAGACTGCTGCCAACATGCTTCTGTAACCCTTGATCGTGGGAGCTGAAAGGGATCTTTCCTTCCTTAGGTATAAAAGGAAGTCAGCTATCTGAGTTACAGAGGTACTGGTTGAGGATACTGATTTAGACTTGCACCAGCTTCGGAAGACTTCCCACTTCGACTGGTAGACTTTGAGAGTGGATGTCCTCCTAGCTCTAGCAATCGCTCTGGCTGCCTCCTTCGAAAAGCCTCTAGCTCTCGAGAGTCTTTCGATAGTCTGAAGGCAGTCAGACGAAGAGCGTGGAGGCTTGGGTGTACCTTCTTTACATGCGGCTGACGCAGAAGGTCCACTCTTAGAGGAAGTGTTCTGGGAACGTCTACTAGCCATTGCAGTACCTCGGTGAACCATTCTCTCGCGGGCCAGAGGGGAGCAACCAACGTCAACCTTGTCCCTTCGTGAGAGGCGAACTTCTGCAGTACTCTGTTGACAATCTTGAACGGGGGGAACGCATAAAGGTCTAGATGGGACCAATCCAGAAGAAAGGCATCTATGTGAACTGCTGCTGGGTCCGGAATCGGTGTACAATAAATTGGGAGCCTCTTGGTCATCGAGGTTGCGAACAGATCTATGGTGGGCTGGCCCCACAAGGCCCATAGTCTGTTGCATACATTCTTGTGAAGGGTCCACTCTGTTGGGATGATTTGACCCTTCCGGCTGAGGCGGTCTGCCATGACATTCATGTCGCCTTGAATGAACCTCGTTACTAGGGATATGTTTCGATCTCTTGACCAGGTGAGGAGGTCCCTTGCGATCTCGAACAACGTCATCGAATGAGTCCCTCCTTGCTTGGAGATGTACGCCAAGGCTGTGGTGTTGTCGGAGTTCACCTCCACCACCTTGCCTAGAAGGAGGGACTTGAAGCTTCTCAAGGCCAGATGAACTGCCAGTAGCTCCTTGCAGTTGATGTGCAACTCGCTTTGATCCGCATTCCACGTGCCCGAGCATTCCCGACCGTCCAATGTCGCACCCCAGCCCGTGTCCGATGCGTCCGAGAAGAGGTGGTGGTCGGGAGTCTGAACAGCCAGTGGCAGACCCTCCCTGAGGAGAATGTTGTTCTTCCACCAAGTCAGTGACGACTTCATCTTCTCGGAAATAGGAACCGAGACCGCTTCTAGCGTCTTGTCCTTTCTCCAGTGAGCAGCTAAGTGAAATTGAAGGGGGCGGAGGTGGAGTCTCCCTAACGCGATGAACTGGTCCAGTGATGAAAGCGTCCCTATCAGACTCATCCACTGTCTGACTGAACATCGGTCCTTCTTCAGCATGGACTGGATGCATTCTTGGGCTTGACTGATTCTGGGGGCCGACGGAAAAGCCCGAAAAGCTTGACTCTGAATCTCCATTCCTAGGTATACTATAGTTTGGGATGGGACGAGTTGGGACTTTTCTATATTGACCAGGAGACCCAATTCCTTGGTCAGATCCAGAGTCCACTGTAGATTCTCCAGACAGCGACGACTTGACGCAGCTCTTAAAAGCCAGTCGTCCAAATAGAGGGAGGCTCTGATGTTTGCTAAATGCAGGAATTTGGCAATATTCCTCATCCGTTTGGTAAAAACTAGCGGTGCCGTGCTTAGGCCAAAGCACAGGGCTTGGAACTGGTATACAACCTTCCCGAAAACGAACCTTAGAAAAGGTTGGGAATCTGGGTGGATGGGGACGTGAAAGTAAGCGTCCTTTAGGTCTAACGAGACCATCCAGTCTTCCTTCCTGACCGATGCTAGAACCGACTTTGTCGTCTCCATGGTGAACGTCTGCTTTGTGACAAAGACATTCAGAGCACTGACGTCTAGCACCGGTCTCCACCCTCCTGTCTTCTTCGGCACTAAGAAGAGGCGGTTGTAGAAGCCCGGGGATTGATGGTCCCGGACTATGACTACCGCTCCCTTTTGTAGTAAGAGAGACACCTCTTGCTGTAAAGCTAGTCTCTTGTCCTCCTCTCTGTACCTGGGAGAGAGGTCGATGGGAGTTGTTGCTAGAGGGGGCTTGCGCAAGAATGGAATCTTGTACCCCTCCCTGAGTAACTTCACAGACTGTGCGTCTGCGCCCCTGTTCTCCCAGGCCTGCCAGTAGTTCTTGAGCCTGGCTCCCACTGCTGTCTGAAGAAGGTGGCAGTCAGACTCTGCCTCTAGAGGACTTGGAACCCTTCTTCTTGCTCCCACGTTGACTTCCGGCACGAGCACCTCCTCTGCTGGAGGCTCTGCCACGAAAGGGCGGAATGAACCTTGACGCTGGAGTGTCCATCCTGGGTCTAGGCACGGAGGGCAAAGGGGTGGCTTTGCGTGCGGATGACGCAACCAGGTCATGGGTGTCTTTCTGGATCAAGGAGGCAGCAATCTCCTTGATCAACTCTTCAGGGAAGAGACACTTCGAGAGCGGAGCAAACATAAGCTCCGACTTCTGACATGGGGTGACTCCAGCTGACAAGAAGGAGCAAAGGTGATCCCGCTTCTTGAGGACCCCGGACACGAAAGAAGCCGCAAGCTCACTAGAACCATCCCGTATGGCTTTGTCCATGCAGGACATAATGAGCATGGAAGTTTCCTTATCAGAAGGAGAGGTCTTCCTGCTCAACGCTCCCAAACACCAGTCCAAGAAGTTAAAGACTTCGAATACACGGAAAACTCCCTTCATAAGATGGTCCATATCCGAGGGAGTCCAGCAAATCTTGGAGCGTCTCATAGCCAGCCTGCGGGGAGAGTCTACCAGACTTGAGAAGTCGCCCTGGGCAGAGGCAGGAACTCCCAAGCCGAGAACTTCTCCCGTGGCATACCAGACGCTAGATCTGGAAGCAAGCTTGACCGGGGGAAACATGAAGGATGTCTTCCCAAGTTGCTTCTTGGACTGCAACCACTCTCCCAGTACCCTTAAAGCTCTCTTGGACGAGCGAGCGAGTACGAGCTTCGTAAAGGCAGGTGCTGCTGACTGCATGCCTAAAGCGAACTCAGAGGGAGGCGAGCGTGGTGCTGCAGACACAAACTGATCCGGATATAAATCCTTGAACAGCGCAAGCACTTTCCTAAAGTCTAAGGAGGGAGGCGCGGTCTTGGGTTCGTCGATGTCCGAGGGTTGGTCGTCAAGATGTGCAGCTTCGTCATCATCAGAGGGTGCATCGTCTGAATGTTGAGGAGGAAGAGGCAACGGAGTAGGTAACAGCTGGACGGCTGAGTCCGGCAGCACGGGTGCATGCGTGGCTGCACTGGACCCAACATCATGCCACTGTTGGTCAGTCTGAGAACTGGCAACAACCATAGCTGAGTGGGTGCGCAAAGCGTCTACTCCCGACTGTGGACGGATAGCGGAGACCACCGTGGGTTGCGGAGGCTGACGCACCGCGTCAAAACACAGCAGCTTAACTCCACCCTCCTGTTGTTGTGGTAGCACACGCACGTCAACGGAGGGTTCCGTGCGTCTGTGAACGTCAGCATGCGTCTGGCAGGGTCGACTGCGCATGGGTGGAGGAGCTCTCACAGTTGGAGTGTGGGAGCAGGCAGCCTCAGCGTCTGCTGGGCGCACAACCGTGGTAGGTTGTAGGCTAACGGGTGCAGCGTCAGCCTTCTCCGCACGAAACTCCTGCATAACCGCAGCTAACTGAGTCTGCATAGACTGCAGCAAAGACCACTTAGGGTCTACAACAGCTGGTGCGGCAACAGACGGAGTTACTGCCTGTTGCGGTACCACTTTGCCTCTCTTAGGAGGTGTGCAGTCGTCGGAGGACTGCAGCGAGTCCGAACTGACCCAGTGGCTACACCTGGGCCGTTGGACTTGCTCGGAAGGGACCTTGCGTTTAAGAGGCCGTGAGACCTTGGTCCATCGTTTCTGGCGTGAAACCTCTTCCGCAGACGAAGAATGAACGGGCTCACTCGTCTTCTTGTGGGTGGGACGATCTAGGCAAGATACATCCGAAACCACGGAGGGAACGTCTGTCCGCTGATTAAAGCCTGTCGAACCCTTTGGTCGTACGACATTGCTTCTCCCCTGGGCTTGGGAGCTTGCAAGAGGTCCCGGACTGGGAGGACGACAGGCACGAACAGACGCACCCTCATGCGTAACACTGACACTTTTCACTGCACTAACACTCACTTCACTTCCCACAGCACTCTTACCTTTCAACTCCCTGACGTCAGCCATGAGTTGATTGCGGTCATTCGCCAATGACTCGACTCTCTCACCTAGAGCCTGGATGGCACGCATCATATCTGCCATCGAAGGTTGATGAGAGCTAGCAGGGGGGTCGGGTGCAACCACTACAGGGGAAGGAATAGGTTGAGGGGCATGGGGAGAGGAAAAATCAATTGAGCGAGACGAACTCCTCCTGATCCTATCCTTCTCTAGCCTACGTGCATATTTCAGGAATTCTTGAAACCCGAATTCCGAAAGCCCAACGCATTCCTCACATCGATCTTCCAATTGACAGGCTTTACCCCTACAATTGGAACAAACGGTGTGCGGATCGATAGAGGCCTTCGGAAGACGCCTTGAACAGTCCCTAGCGCTACACTTCCTGTACTTGGGGACTTGAGAAGGGTCAGACATCTTGAATTAGTCAAAGGGGGGAATTCAAAATCTATCCCAGTCGTCAACAAATAATCCAAAATCCAAAAAAGAATGCAAGGAAGTATTGAAGATAACTTCTGCACAGCGATAGCTAATAACCAGAAATGAATACTTCACCAAATAACGTGAAAATCAATCCAGAAAACAACAGCGTATTTAGTAGGTCTTGCCGGTGGCACGACAGAGAGAAAATTGGTTCTGTGTTGACATGGAGTACTTGAGTACCTGCTCGACAGATGGCGCTGTTGATGTACACCCCCACCTGTATAGCGATCGCTGGCGTATTTCGTCCTTAGGTTTTTCTGTCGGGCAGCAGAGCTGACAGCTATATGATCACCGGGTAAGTTTAATATTGAAAAAAGCCGTTTCATCGCAGTTGAAAACTTGCTGAGGAATGTAGCCTTCTCTGGAAATTATGTTCTCAAACTTCTTGAGGAATTCTTCTGCTGCTTTCTTGTCAGAACTGGCCGCCTCTCCATGCCTGACGACTGAGTGAATACCAGTCCTCTTCCTAAACTGATCAAACCACCCATGAGAAGCCTTAAACTCTTGGGGGGCTTGCTGCGACGTTCCTTCGCCTCCGCCGTCTCTCTGGGCTTCCACGATATCGGCAAAGATGGCGCTCGCCTTGTGCGAAAGTACCAATTGCGTGAGTGTATCACCAGCGATTTCCTTCTCTTTAATCCACAGAAGAAGGAGTCTCTCCATCTCATCGTTGATTGAGGTCTTTCCACTGCCAAGGACAGTCATGCCTTTAGAAAACTTACTTGCTCTAATGGCTTCCTTATTCTTAATACTGTAATTGTACCAATCGTAGATTGGTTACAGCCGTACGTATTAGCGAGGGTAACGATGCGCATGCCTTCTTCATATTTCTTTATGATCTCCAGCTTCGTTTCCATAGTTATCATCTCCTTACTTCTGCCTTTAACATCACTAGCAATCTTGGGACCCATGGCTAACGAATTAAAGTTATAATTAAGCACTAAAATGCACAAAAAATAACAATATCGCAAGCACTCACATGAGATCAAGTCTTTACGAAACGCACACAAGATTCTGAACTGAGCGTGCGTATGACAAAGAGGCAGCATCTCTCTCAAGCATTGTGGGAGGATTTTCGGCCAATAGCATATCGGCATCTTAGTGACGCCGACCAATAGCAGACCAGCTTCTTAGTGACATATGCAGTGACGTATGAGCGTGGTGGTAACCTACTGACTCGCACAGTCGTACGAGTAGAAACCGCCAAATTTGAGTTTCGGAATTCGATGCCGTAAGGTGGGGAAAATGCCGTAACGAGGGGACGAAAAACAAATTGTATTCCACACCGTAACGTGAAAAAAACGTAAGCTGGGGACGCCGTATGCCGGGGGTCTACTGTATCTAAAAGAAAAAGAAAAAAATTCAATTAGAAAAATGAGGGCACCAGAAGTACGTCTTTACCATTTCTCGGCTGAAAACGAAGTGAGAGCTCAGTGGACTGTAGGGTGGGAGAAGCTTCCCCGGTCCCAAGCAGCAATGGCCATATCCAGCTTTAACTGGATGGCTACCGCTATTAAAGGATAAGTGTTTGTATTTGTGTAGAAGCAAAAACACATAAAAAATTATATAAATGTTCTTAAAATCCAACTCACTAAAAAATATTCATACTTAATGAAATAAGACTTACCAGATTCTCCTAGATGGATCTGTGAGGCCTCAGTCATATTTTGTCCCTTTTCAACTCTGGGATCTCTGTTTTTTCTTTCTTTATTTCCAATATTTCCCTTGGTAGGCTGATTCTTTAAATCATTTTTTAAGACTTCATTTTTCTCTGTTTTCTTATTCTTTGGGAGCAAGGGCTCATTCCCTCGACTTGTCTCCTTTCCTTCCGTTAGTATTGATTTCCTCTGATCCCTTGTAAAAGAACGCTTACTTGTATTACCTATATTTGTTACAGTTTCAACTTGCTTTGAGCTTCTTCTTCCCTTGGTTGATTTCAATTCCTCATCATAATTTCCTTTCTGAGAGGCCTTTGGCTTATCAACATCCTTTAGAACAATACTAAATTCTTTTGTCTTTGCCTGAAGAGTAGAGTCTCCTTGTTTTCTTGAACGGTTTCCTAATACGGATATATTATATGAAATATCATGAGACACTGAGTAATCAGGTCTTTCAAAGTTCCAGAACTCAACTGGTGGGCATTTAGGACGACCAGATCTCCTCATGGTTCCTTCTTGGTGTCCTGAAAAAAAAAAAAAAATTTTTACAATTTCATAAAAAATGTAGCAGACATAAGACTAACATTATATTAACTTCCATGCAGCTTAAGAATCATATTTCCCAGGTTCCATCATAGCACTAAAGTTTCAAGATAGAGTGGTTAGTAATCCCAAAATAAAAACTAGTGCAATACATTAACTGGTTCAAATACCAATAATGGCATCTTACATGCACTGTACTTTATGATAAATCAAAATACCATAGAGTACTGTAATGCAAAAACTGCAAATTAATGGTGTTAGACATGAGTCCAGGTTAAGGATCAGAATAAATTTCTAAGGTAATTTGTATTTCTCCTAACTAAACAAACCCGAGTCCTTTAATAGGAGTAAGATTTCAGTGTAGTTGGAACTTGGTTGTTAAAATTCATAACGAGGTGTCGGTAGTTACTGTACTGGTGAGTGGCGGAGAAGTCACTTTGACCTTCACTTAGGGCTTGTTGGGAGTGCACCTCCTCCTTTTGAAACTTTTGTAAACAGCACCATCTTTGGAGTATACTCCAGAGGAAACCTCTTGAGGTTCTCGTCTTCTTGCCACCAAGCCAGACCGTACCGTACCTGTTGCTCCACTGAAACCAGATGGTGAGGGGATTGCTTGATACTGACCAGTGTCTCTTCAGACATCACAGAAGGGATTGCTGATGGAGAAGCCAGTGAGGAACAACCTTCTCCAAAGACGACAGTTGTCCGACCAGTTGGTTTCACTATCGAGACTGTAGTTTAGTGCCAGCTACACTGTTCACACACACACCCGTGTTGTCTCGTCACTTTTGATTGCTGGCAGGACTTGCATGGGGGTAGGTGATGGCAGGACAATTTGTATAAAGAGCTACAGATTTGTATCGTTGGGAAAAATAAAAATTCTTTTTAAAATTTGTCATTTGTTCCATCACTAAATACAAACGCTTTAGCTCTTTATTAGGGAAAACTAACCCTTAGATGGGTGGAAGTCCTTACCAACTGTCTGGTCATTGCCCCGGGCCATTTCCTCGTGCTATGCAGTTTTTAGGCGTGGCCCTAACACCTCGCTAGGCTGGAATTGCAAGCTTTAGCGGCCTGAGCAATCATGTATTTTCATTATAAAATAAATTTTTGAACATACTTACCTGGTAGTTATGTATATACAGTAGCTTATGTCCCTGACGTCACGACAAAAATTAAAAAAAACTTTTACCAATCGCCGATTGGATAGCCAGGTGTACCACTGTGCGCCCCTAGCGAGGTATCTAGAAACCATCCCATGGATATCCATATTTTCCATGCCTCTAGTCTCTAGAGGGGAGGAGAGGGGGATATTTAATTATACATAATTACCAAGTATGTTCAAAAATTTATTTTATAATGAAAATAAAATTTTTAAAGACAAAACATACCTGGTAGTTATGTATATAGCTGATTAACACCTTAACTAACCTGGTAGTTATGTATATAGATAATTAACACCTTTGGTGGAGGGTAAGAGACAGCCGATATAGATGGAATCTTACTTAAGCATTAATAAACAAACATGACAAATTCGGAGATAATTTGTATTTTTCCTAACCATACAAACCTTAGCTATTTACATTGGGTATTACTTTCGGCGTAGCTGTAATGACGAGCCATTAGATTTTTAACAAGGGTTAACTACCCCCTCGCTAGTTAGTGAGGGGCTAGGGGAGGGATAGCTCCCTCACACTACGGTGAACTGATTCACTTCACGGGGGGCAGGGCTGGCGGGCAAGTATGTGTAAATAGCTAAGGTTTGTATGGTCAGGAAAAATGTTATTTTGATAATAAAATAAATTTTTGAATATACTTACCCGGTGATTATATAGCTGCAACTCTGTTGCCCGACAGACAACTCTACGGTAAAAACTCGCCAGCGATCGCTACACAGGTTGCGGGTGTGCCCAACAGCGCCATCTGTCGTCCAGATACCCAGTACTCAATGTAAACAAAGACTCAATTTTCTCCTCGTCCCACTGCGTCTCTATTGGGGAGGAAGGGAGGGTCCTTTAATTTATAATCACCGGGTAAGTATATTCAAAAATTTATTTTATTATCAAAATAACATTTTTCAATATTTAACTTAGCCGTGATTATATAGCTGATTCACACCCAGGGGGGTGGGAAGAGACCAGCAATATATGTTTACACTTTTATGAGCTAAGAGTTTTTATTTCATTTTAGAAGTTATCAAAATAACAAAAACAAAATAAATAGGTACCTGGTAAGGAAGTCGACTTGAACAATTACTCTGCCTTTTAAGTACGTCTTCCTTACGGAGCCTCGCGATCCTCTTAGGATGCTGATCGACCCCTAGGATCTGAAGTATCAAGGGTTGCAACCCATACAACAGGACCTCATCAAAACCCCTAATCTAGGCGCTCTCAAGAAATGACTTTGACCACCCGCCAAATCAACCAGGATGCGAAAGGCTTCTTAGCCTTCCGGACAACCCAAAAAACAACAATAAAAACATTTCAAGAGAAAGATTAAAAGGGTATGGAATTAGGGAATTGTAGTGGTTGAGCCCTCACCCACTACTGCACTCGCTGCTACGAATGGTCCCAGTGTGTAGCAGTTCTTGTAAAGAGACTGGACATCTTTCAAGTAAAATGACGCGAACACTGACTTGTTTCTCCAATAGGTTGCGTCCATTATACTTTGCAGAGATATATTTTGCTTAAAGGCCACGGAAGTTGTTACAGCTCTAACTTCGTGCGTCTTCACCTTAAGCAAAGTTCGGTCTTCCTCACTCAGATGTGAATGAGCTTCTCGTATTAACAATCTGATAAAGTCTGACCAAGCATTCTTTGACAAAGGCAAGGATGGTTTCTTAACTGAACACCATAAAGCTTCAGATTGGCCTTGTAAAGGTTTAGTACGCTTTAAATAGAACTTAAGAGCTCTAACAGGGCATAAGACTCTTTCTAGTTCATTGCCTACGATCTCCGATAAGCTGGGGATATCGAAAGATTTAGGCCAAGGCCGAGAAGGCAGCTCATTTTTGGCTAGAAAACCAAGTTGTAGCGAACAAGTGGCTTTTTCTGACGAAAATCCTATGTTCTTGCTGAAGGCATGAATCTCACTGACTCTTTTAGCCGAGGCTAAGCATACCAGGAAAAGAGTCTTAAGAGTGAGATCTTTCAGGGAGGCTGATTGTAACGGCTCCAACCTGTCTGACATGAAGAATCTTAGTACCACGTCTAAATTCCATCCAGGGGTAGCCAAACGACGCTCCTTGGTGGTCTCAAAAGACTTAAGGAGGTCTTGCAGATCTTTATGTTTGGAAAGATCTAAGCCTCTATGCCGGAAGACCGATGCCAACATGCTTCTGTAGCCCTTGATAGTGGGAGCTGAAAGGGATCGTCCTTTTCTCAGGTATAAGAGAAAAACAGCTATTTGAGCTACAGAGGTACTGGTCGAGGATACAGAAACTGACTTGCACCAGTCTCGGAAGACTTCCCACTTCGATTGGTAGACTCTAATGGAAGAAGCTCTCCTTGCTCTAGCAATCGCACTGGCTGCTTCCTTCGAAAAGCCTCTAGCTCTCGAGAGTCTTTCGATAGTCTGAAGGCAGTCAGACGAAGAGCGTGGAGGCTTTGGAGTACCTTCTTTAGGTGTGGCTGACGTAGAAGGTCTACCCTTAGAGGAAGACTACTGGGAACGTCTACTAACCATCGAAGTATCTCGGTGAACCATTCTCTCGCGGGCCAGAGGGAAGCAACTAACGTCAACCTTGTCCCTTCGTGAGAGGCGAACTTCTGCAGTACCTTGTTGACAATCTTGAACGGTGGGAATGCGTAGAGATCCAGATGTGACCAATCTAGGAGGAAAGCATCTATATGTATTGCTGCTGGGTCCGGGACTGGAGAGCAATAGATTGGAAGCCTCTTGGTCAGCGAGGTTGCAAAGAGATCTATGGATGGTTTTACCCCAAGTGGCCCAAAGTCTCTTGCACACATCCTTGTGGAGGGTCCATTCGGTTGGAATTACTTGCCCTTTCCAACTGAGACAATCTGCTATGACGTTCAAGTCGCCTTGGATGAACCTCGTTACTAGGGAGATGTCTTGACCTTTTGACCAGATGAGCAGGTCCCTTGCGATCTCGTACAACGTCAGTGAGTGGGTACCTCCTTGTTTGGAGATGTACGCCAAGGCCGTGGTGATGTCCGAGTTAACTTCCACCACTTTGCCTCGAAGGAGAGACTTGAAGCTTTTCAAGGCCAGATGTACTGCCAACAGCTCCTTGCAGTTGATATGCATGCTCCTCTGACTCGAGTTCCACAGTCCTGAGCATTCCAGACCGTCTAGTGTCGCGCCCCAGCCCACGTCCGAGAAGAGAACGTGGTTGGGAGTCTGAACAGCCAGGGGAAGACCCTCTCTTAGGTTGATATTGTCCTTCCACCAAGTCAGACAAGACTTTATCTTTTCGGAAACCAGGATCGAGACCGCTTCTAGCGTCTTGTCCTTTTTCCAGTGAAAAGCTAGATGGTATTGAAGAGGACGGAGGTGTAGTCTTCCTAGTGACACAAATTGTTCCACGGATGACAGCGTCCCTACCAGACTCATCCACAGCCTGACTGAGCAGCGTTCCTTCTTCAGCATCTTCTGGATGGATAGCAGGGCTTGATCTATTCTGGGGGCTGATCGTCTTGTTGTTCAGCAACGTCCTCATCAGAGGGTTCCTCATCCGAAAACTGATGAGGAAACGGCAACGGAGTGGGCAACGTCTGGCTCGCTGAGTCCGGTCGCACTGGTGGATGCGTGACGGAGCCGGACGCAACATCATGGAACTGCTGCACAGTCTGTGAACTGTCAACAACCATGGGTGCGCGAGGAAGCACAGCGTCAACCCGAGACTGTCTGGGTTGTGCAGTCAACACCCTACTGGGTTGCTGAGGTTGACGCACTGCGTCAAAACAAGTCACCTCTGCTGGTTGTTGAACGTCCTGAACGTCAACAACCACCTCCGAGCGTCGCTTAACGTCAACGTGCGGCTGGCAACCCACACTGGGTCGCATCGGTGGAGGAACCACCTCAACTGGCAGACGTGAGTAGGATACCTCAGCGTCAACAGGGCGCACAACCGACCGGTTGGAAGGTTGTTGGCCAGAAGGTTCGGTAGCAACCTTCTCCGCATTAAAGTCCTCTATCAAGGACGCAAGCTTGGACTGCATGTCTTGCAGCAAAGCCCATTTAGGGTCTACGGGAGCAGGTGTGGCAACAGACGGGGTTAGCGACTGAGGCGGTACCGCTTACCATCCCTGAAAGCCTTGTTATGCATGACATAATTGTACAGAAAAACTTCAAGGGCTCGAAAACAGCTGTGAAGTTGACCTGTAAACAACTTGGAGCGTCTCCTGGCCAGGCGCCAGGGAGAGTCTACGAGAATTGAGAAGTCTATCTGGGCAGAGGCATGAACTCCCAAGCCGAGAACTTCTCTCGTGTCATATCAGACTCTCGCTCTATAAACCAGTTTAAAAGAAGGGAAAGCAAAGACTGTATCCCCCAAACTCCTCCTGGTGAAAAACCAGTCGCCTAGCCAACGTAAAGCTCTCTAGGAGAGCGAGAGAGCACTAGCTTAAAAACAACGGCTTCGAAGTAGCTAGGCCTAGTGTAAGCTCTGACATTTAGGCGAACGAGGAGCAGCAGTTACAAAAAGATCCGGACAAAGATCCTTAAAAAAACCATCATGATTTAATTAAAGTCCATAGGAGGCTAAGCAGCTTTAGGCTCCTCTCCATCTGACAGAGTCCTCAAGGGAATATCAGTAGGAGGGGGAACAGCAACTTCCTCATCTACAGGAACCTTGTCCGATAAAAGCTGAGTCTCAAGCAAGGGAGAGACCTACCGTGGTGGCAATGCTTTACAAGCAGAGTCCACACTCACTGGTGCATTAGTAGCGGACCAGAACGCAACGTCATGTAACTGCTTGACAGTCTGTGAACTGTCAACAACTGAACTGTCAACCACAACAGGTGCGTGAGGACGCACAGCGTCCACTCGAGACTGCTTTGACTGCCTAGACTGAGCAGTCAAAACAACTCTAGAATGCGGAGGTTGACGCACAGCGTCAAAACAAGTCAACTCCGATTGTTAGTGAACGTCTTGAACGTCAACAGGAGCATCAGCAAGTGGCCTAACGTCCAAATGCGGCTGAAAAACCACACGAGACCGCATCGAGTGTGGTTCTAAACAACCTGACTGACGTGACTAAGCTACGCCAACGTCAACAGTAAGCACAAAGGAACGTTAGGTTGGCTGAAAGCCAGGATATCGATGAGATAAACGGCTAGACTCAACGGACTAATCGGCAGAATAGTCTTCCATAAGGGAGGCAAGCATATACTGCATGTCTTGCCATACAACCCATTAAGGATCAACGGAAATGGTTGTGGTAAGAGACGAGGGTAACGTCTGTGACCGCAACACTTTGCCAACAAAAAAAAGACTCTCGGAGTCTGTGTTACGCTTTTGTTAGGCGGCGAGCAGTTATCCGATGACTGCATAGGGTCAGAGCTGTCCTAATGGTTGTAACCAGGACGCTGGACCTGTCCTGAAAGGACTGACTTTCGCTTAAGGGCTTCGAAACCTTGTGACAGGTTTCTTATGCGAAAAGCCTTCGGATGACGAGGAGAAACAACGTCTCTCTCGTCTTATGGTAGGGGAGATCTTGGTAAGATACACCCGATACCATAGAGGGAAAACGTCTGTTCGTTGATCAAGGCCTCTCGAACCCGTAAGTCGTTTGACATTACTTCTCCCCTGGGCTTGGGAGCATGCAAGAGGTCCCGGACTAGGTGAACGACAGGCACGAACAGACGAACCCTCGGACGCAACACTGTAACACTTTGCGCATATCACTTTATCACTTCGATTTTCTGTTTTGCACTTATTTCACCGAAATCGAAACTTTTACTGATTTCTACCTGAAACACGCAATTCTACCCTTCATTAAAAGGTAGTAATTGCGAAATCAGTCGTATAATGCAAGCTCATTAATACCAGCAAAAAACAGAAAACATATTTTAAGATAAAAAAATCAGTGGCTGGGAAAGAGACTAAACACTAGTTCATATAACTACGTTTTCAATCTCTCACCGCACATAGCCTGGGGACGAGAATAAAAAACTAAAAACGTTTTATCCTTCCTCCCCGTACAGCGACTAGGGACGAGAGTAACTCGAGAACAATGTTACCCGCTTGAACGGAACATTTTCTCTCCTCTCTCTCCCTCCGTCTCTATCTCTCTCTCTCTTGATTTCGCACCTAAGAGAAGAGCCCAATTATATTTCGTCAAAAAAACATGTTATTTGACTAAAGGAAAAAACTGAAAGGTTTTTCAAATAAAAAGTTCCTTTAAAATAGAATTTAAAACATTTAAGCTAAGAAAGAATGAACAAAACGTCAGAATCGATTTACTCTTACTGCAAAGTGAAACCGTGATACACTCTCTCTATCGTAACGATAGAGCGCATGTTGAACGTCCTGAACGTCAACAACTGCGTAGCATAAATAAACTAAACGTTAGTTCATCTTTGAAAACAGTACGAAGACTATCAAAGAAATTCTTTCATAATATATTACATTTAAAAAGTTTTAAATCCTTAGCTCTTTAAAAGCTAATTACGATATAAGGGGCTCAACGTTGATTAACTTCGGTTTCCAAGTTAGGACCGCCTACTCTCAGGAAAGGTCTATATAAACAAAACATTAAAATTATTTTTATATGTTTATAATAAATGGAAAGTTAATTGAAGAGGCCTAATAAAGG
The DNA here is from genome assembly GCF_036898095.1 of Palaemon carinicauda. Lineage (NCBI taxonomy): Eukaryota > Metazoa > Arthropoda > Malacostraca > Decapoda > Palaemonidae > Palaemon > Palaemon carinicauda. The sequence goes on along the minus strand of NC_090738.1, from coordinate 24,015,783 downwards.
CGGAGAGATATAAAATATATAGAGGAAAATCTATAACGTGATAAGATAATTACTAAAAGCCTAAACACACTTCCGTCTAAGGGAAGGGTCGGCCATTTAAAAGTGAAAGAAAGTCCATACTCTCTGTCACCATAATTAAATCTATCCAAAACGAGTTCAAGATTTAAGATGAAGATAAAACACCTGAATAGCGAAAGCTCAAAACTAGAATAAAGTACTTCACCAATTAGTTGTGAAAAAACTCCAGTTTAGCAACAGCGAGTAAGTACGTCTTGTCGATAGCTCGACAGAGAGAAAATTGAGTCTTTGTTTACATTGAGTACTGGGTATCTGGACGACAGATGGCGCTGTTGGGCACACCCGCAACCTGTGTAGCGATCGCTGACGAGTTTTTACCGTAGAGTTGTCTGTCGGGCAACAGAGTTGCAGCTATATAATCACCGGCTAAGTTAAATATTGAAAAATACAAATTATCTCCGAATTTGTCATTTGTTCCGTAACCGAAATACAAACCACGCTCTTTACATTGGGTGACTTAACCCTTAGGTAGGGTGGTAAGTCCCAGCCTTACTGGCTTTGGCTTTGCTCGGGGACTCAAAATCCGAGTATGTAGCACTCGAGATAAGGAGTCCCTGCACCTCCCAAGTTCCTTGCTCCGCAAGGAACGTGCAGCCTACATAAGCTTGTGTATGAAGGAATGAAGTGTGACCCTTACTAGGAAGTCGACCTGAAGTCCTTAGATGGAGCTCTAGGCTAGGATGTTCCCAATACCACCTCGTCAGGGTATGGGGGGACACGACAGTAATATCTAATACTAGGAACACAAGGAAGCATGGTTTACCTGCAGTGGTTTGAGGTCAGCTGTGCAGAGAACCCTGGATGCTATTTTCCCCAAGAGAGGGGAGGATGAAGAAAAGAGTAAGGGCCAGGGATACTTTCACCTTCATGCAGACTAAAACCGGGTAACAATGCCCTCAACCTTCTGCAACTTGTCCATTAAGGAGCCTGATGTTAGACCAGTTGTTGTGTAGCCACCACAGGGCCGATAGAGAACGTATCGAGCCTCCTGTGGGTCACGTCCAGCAGGTAGCGGGCTGTGAAGGTCGTTGACGCTTCCACACCCCAACCTGTGTCACTGAGAAGTTTCTCTTGAATGTCAGGGACGTAGCGATGCCTCTGACATCGTGTTCTCTAGGGGGACGTGACGGAGGAGGGTCTGGATTCAGGGAGAGGTGGATGACCCTGCGAATCCAAGCTGAGATGGTGTACTTCGTGACCCTCCTCTTCGTCCTTCGTGTGCTCACAAACAGGTCTTGCACTCGATGACGAACTGCAGCTGTTCTGTTAAGATAGAGCCTCAGACTCCGTACTGGGCACAGTAGGGGATGGTCTGGGTCATCTGTTACAGAACGGAGACTCAAAATCCTGAAGGAGTAGAACCATTGGTCCGGAACTCCAGGATTTTGAGTCTTAGTAACAAACTCAGGGACGAACCCAGATGTTACCTCCCCCCATCCCCTTGAATGGGCGACGTCGTGCAAGAGACCATGAAGTTCACTGATTCGCTTGGCTGAGGCCAGAGCGAGCAGGAACATCGTCTTCCAAGTCAGGTGACGATCAGAAGACCTGGCGTAATGGTTCGAACGGAGGTTTCTTAAGAGACCTGAGGATACGAACCACGTTCCATGGAAGAGGTCTCACTTCCGACTGAGGGCAGGTGAGCTCGTAGCTTCGTATGAGTAGTGAAAGTTCCAGCGAGGAAGAAATGTCCATTCCCTTCAGCCTGAAGGCCAGGCTTAAGGCTGAGCGTTAGCCTTTCACCGCCGAGACCGAAAGGTGTATTTCTTCCGGCAAATACACAAGAAATTCCGCTATTGCTGGAATAGTGGCATCGAGAGGAGAGATACCCCTTCCACGACACCAACCACAGAAGACTCTCCACTTCGCCAGGTAGACCCTGCAGATGACTTTCGCAGGTGTCGAAACATCCTTTCCGCAACTTGTTGCGAAAAGCCTCTCTCTGTGAGGAGATGCTTGATAGTCTCCAGGCATGAAGCTGATGCGATGCTACGGCTTTGTGGAAGATGTTGCAGTGTGGTTGTTTGAGTAGCTCGTGTCGTGGAAGTTCTCTCGGGAACACCGTCAGGAGCTGCAGAAGGTCCGGGAACCACTCTGCATGATGCCATAGCGGAGCTATTAAGGTCATTGCCAGGCTGACCGATAGTCTGGTCTTGTTGAGCACCCTTCTCATCAGACAGAACGGTGGGAAGACGTAAACGTCGATGTTATCCCACCGTTGTTGTAAGGCACCTTACCAGAGTGCCTTGGGGATCGGGACTGGGGAACAGTACAGCGGAAGCTTGAAGTTCAAGTCTGTCGCGAACAGGTCCATCGTCGGGGAACCCCACAAAGTCAGGACTTTGTTGGCTACTAGAGCATCCAAAGACCACTCGGTACTCACTATCTGCAATACTCTGCTCAGACTGTCGGCGAGCATATTCCTCTTGCCCGGAATGAAGCGAGCCGATAGTGGAATCGAGTGAGCTTCGGTCCATCTTAGTATCTCTACTGCAAGATGGGATAGCTGTTGCGAAAAGGTACCCCCCTGCTTATGGATATAAGCCACTACCGTGGAGTTGTCGCTCACGACCACCACAGAGTGGACCGCCAGGATCTGTTGGAATTGTTGAAGTGCCAGATATACGGCCTTCATTCAAGCAGATTTATGTGGAGTCAATTTTCTGATTCTGACCAGAGGCCTGAGATCCTCTGGTTCAGAACGTGGGGCCCCCACCCTTCTTTTTGAAGCGTCCGAAAGCAGCATCAAATCCGGGGGGAGGACGAGAAGATCCACTCCCATTCGAAGGTTTCCCTCCGTCCCCCACCACTGAAGGTCCGTTCGTTCCGCAGGACCCATAGGGACCAGAAGGTCCGGAGAATCGAGGCCTTGATTCCACCGGGACTTGAGCCACCATTGCAGGATCTCATCCTGAGGCAGCCATTTGGAACCAGACGGGCCAAGGAGGAAAGGTGCCCTAGGAGACGTAACCACGATTGGGCTGGAAGCTCTTCTCGTCTGAGGAACGAATCTGTGACCCTCCTCAGCCTTGCTATCCTGTCGTCTGATGGAAAGGCTTTGTGGAGATTGGTGTCCAATATCATGCCTAGATATACCAGTCATTGAGATGGAGGCAGAGAAGACTTCTCGGGATTTACCATGATCCCTAGATCTTGGCAAAGTCCCAGAAGCTTGTCTCGGTGTCGAAGAAAGGTCGACTCCGAGTCTGCCAGGATCAACCAGTCGTCCAGATAGCGGAGGAGACAGATGCCAATCCCGTGTGCCCACGAAGAGATCAGGGTGAACACTCTGGTGAATACCTGGGGTGCTGAGGAGAGACCGAAACACAGCACCTTGAACTGGTAGATCTTGTTGTCTAGGCTGAACCTTAAGTACTTCCTGGAAGACGGATGGATTGGGATCTGGAAGTACGCGTCCTTCAGATCCAGTGTACACATGAAGTCTTGCGGTCTCACTGCAAGTCTGACCGTGTCTGCTGTCTCCATGCTGAACGGAGTTTGTTTGACAAACTTGTTCAGAGATGAGAGGTCGATGACGGGTCTCCAGCCTCCAGACGCCTTCTTTACGAAAGGGTCGACTGAAGGAGCCTGGGAAGCCGTCGACGACCTCCTGGAGAGCATCCTTCTTCAGCATGGTCTCGAATTCTGCCCAAAGGGCTAGCCCCTTTAGCGATCCATGGCATAGGCGCTCAACGCCACTGGATTCGCTGTCAGGGGAGGAAGAGACATTAAGAACGGGACGCGATATTCCTGACTGATCACGGAGATCGTCCAGGAATCGGACTCGAGTTGCTGCCACCTGAATGCGCAACTTGCCGGCATCCCCCCACTGGTGGACATGCAGGGGGGATTGCCAATCCTAGTGCTTGCGGCCTTGGCCGCTCCCTCTATGATTCTTGCTTCCCCTGGAGGACTTTCAGCCCTTCTTGTCTTTGACAGGAAAGGGCTACTGCTTGGACACGTTCGTCTTTGCTGCCGCTGCCGGTTTCGTCGTCTTGGATTGGCGAGGTTGTTGAGGTGCTGGAGGTTTGTAAGGCTTATATGTAAGACCCCTTTGGAGAAGAGAATCGTGGTTCAATTTCCTCCACCTCTCAGCTGCCTGTTCCGCATCCTTGGGCTCAAACAGACTCTTTCCTAAGATGGAAGAGTGTCTGAGCTTGCAGGTATAAACGGCAGGGACCCTTGAGTGGAACCTCTCGGCCAACGCATTACGTCGTTTCAAGATCGAGTTTGCCCACAAGTTCGAAACTTTGTGGGCCAGAAACTCGATGGAATGTGTGCCCGAGAGAAGGAAGGTCTCCAGGGCTTTCCTGATGCTCTCCTTGGACAGATCCTCGGGTCGCAGCAGGATGCCCAGAGACCCTAGCCAGACATCCAGCCATGAAGTGGCCTGTATGGCACACTTTGCGACCTTCTCCTGACTCAGGATCTCTGTTGCCGAGAATGTCACCTGCCGGGTAGAGTCTCTCAAGAGAGTCTCCCCTGGTAAGCTCTACCACGGAGTGGTGCTCAGAATCATGCTGCTCTCCTCCTGGTGAACTGGCAGCAAAGTCTCCTGTCTCCAAATGATCTACTAGGGGGAACTCTTAGAGTCCTTCGATTCCCTCCTAGGAGGGAAACGTAACTCCAACAAAGAAGTCTGAGGGCTCTTCTCTCCCTAACACGGGACGATTCTCCTGCTCGAGGTGGGGTTTCTCCCAATGGTGCGGTGGGAGAAGGTCTCACCTTGGTAGAGGGAGTGCGCTGGTGCTCGCGCGATGGGAAAACCCCAGGGGTCGCGCGCGAGAGACACTGGCGCTCACGCGATGGGAAAAACCCAGGGGTCGCACGTGAGAGACCGTTGAAAACACTCTCGTGCGGGCGCGCGAGAGACATCATAGGGTGAGCAGGAATCAGATTGAAGAGCCCGTGAAAAATGTCGGCGCGTGCGCGCGGCTGTCGGCGTGCACGCGTACGAGGTTGTTGGAGCTTGAAGATCATTGGCGCTTGTGCGCGAAAGAAGATGAACAGCGCTGAAAGATTGTCGGCGCTTGTGTGCGCAAGAAGATCGCCGGCGTTTGCGCGCGAAAGATCGTCGGCACTTGCGCGCGAAAGAAGATCGTCGGCGCTTGTGCGCTTAAGAAGATCGTTGGCACGGGGAACCATCGGAGCCTGTGCGCGGACGATCGTCGGAACTTACGTGCGCAGGGAGATCGTCAGCGCTAGCGCGCCAAAGAAGATCATCAACGCTTGCGCGCGTAAGAAGAGCAAGCGCCTAAGAAGATCGACAGCGCTCGAAGATCGTTGGCACTTGCGCGCGTTAGAAGATCGTCAGCGCTCGCTCGTGAAAGAAGATCGTCGGCGCTTGCGCGCGTAAGAAGATCGTCGGCGCTGGCGCGCGTAAGAAGATCATCGGCGCTAGCGCGCGTAAGAAGATCATCGGCGCTGGCGCGCGTAAGAAGATCGTCAGCGCTGGCGCGCGTAAGAAGTACGTCAGCCCTGGCGCGCGTAAGAAGATCGTCAGCGCTGGCACGCAAAAGAAGATCGTCGGCGCTAGCGCGTGTACGAAGATCATCGGCGCTGGCGCGCGTAAGAAGATCGTCAGCGCTGGCGCGCGTAAGAAGATCGTCAGCGCTGGCGCGCGTAAGTAGATTGTCAGTGCTGGCGCGCGTAAGAAGATCGTCAGCGCTGGCACGCAAAAGAAGATCATCGGTGCTAGCGCGTGTACGAAGATCGTCGGCGCTTGCGCGCGTAAGAAGATCGTCAGCGCTCGCTCGCGAAAGAAGATCGTCAGCCAAGATGAACGTCTGCGCTTGCGCGAAGAAGATCGTCAGCGCTAGCGAGCGTACGAAGATCATCGGCGCTAGCGCGCGTACGAAGATCGTCGGCGCTTGCGCGCGTACGAAGATCGTCGGCGCTTGCGCGCGTATGAAGATCATCGGCGCTAGCGCGCAAAGAAGATCGTCGGTGCTAGCGCGCAAAGAAGATCGTCGGCGCTAGCGCGCGTACGAAGATTGTTGGCGTAGGAAGATCATCGGCGAGCACGAGCGCGCGCTAAGATGAAGGGACAGCTGACAGGACGATCCAGAACTGGGATGATCAGGACTGGAACAGGATTCCTCTGGATGGAATTCTCAGGAACAGTAGGAACAACAGGCGACCGCTTGCGCACAATTGCGCGGGGGACCGGTGCCCTTTGCATAACGGGGTGCGTAGGCGCCCACAGCGTCAGCAGCCAGGAACGGAGACGGCAGGTCAGCAGGTCTAGGAGATGGCGAACTGCGGAGAGGTCCCGAACAGCCGGCCGGTCTGAACAGGAACAGTCCTCCGAAGAGGGGTCTCCATGAGTGGCCTCTCTCACGAACGAGAGACGTGAACACTTCGTAGAAGAGACTAGAAGACACTGATGATGGCGCCCCTTAGGGCCGTTGGATCAGCAAGCTGACCTATAAGGAGCAATCCTCCGAAGAGGAGTCCTTATGAGTGGCCTCCCTCGCGAATGAGAGAGGTCACAAGATTGATCCTACAGCTGCTCAGCCCCTTGAGCATAGCTGCAGGTGCGACCGCTCAGCCCCAAGAGCATAGTCGCACGAAATTCCATGGTCCGGTCTTGCAACCGCTCAGCCCCTTGAGCATGGTTACAAGAGCGGTTGCTCAGCACCAAGAGCATAACCGCCCGAGGACCAGGAAAATCCATCCAGGAATTATTAAGGTAAGAGAACCTCCCTCGGAAGGGAAGTTACCTACCCCAGGAAGCGAACCTCCTGAGCGTTCTAAGATGAACTAAAGAGCTGACAGTTGTCACGGGAGAACTTCTAAGAGAAGGGAACACGCCCATGACGATGTCCTAGAGAGGCGGCAGCAACAGCAAACTCCCAAGGCACTATCAGGGCAGCTCTGCTTCGTTGGCACATTTAGGCAAACGAAGAAACCAGATCGTAACTGGGAAAATGAAATAAATAATTAGTTAACAAAAATTCCCCCGGGAGGAACTCCGAAGAGAAACCCTGAGGGAATAGGAACATAAGAATTACAAACCAAGTATGCGCCCTCCTCCCCCACTGACATTCACGGGAGAGGGGGGAGGGCGGAGAACTGTAACAAAAACAGAATTATAACAGAATTATAATTATGTAATTCATTTAAGAATGTTCACAAATAGTAAGAACGACTGAACCCTGAAGGGAAGTGTTCTCCACAGAAGCTGAAAAATTAACAAATACAATTAGATTTCATTGAAAATAATTGAGACAAATAAACGGAATAGCAACTCAACCCGCAACGGGAAAGAGGCTACCGTAATAGTACGTAGTAGTAGTAAAAGGGTGAACGACCTCGAGTAGAGAGAGAGACCGTAGTCAATCTAAACTCCCACGTTCCCTTCGCTGAGAGTCCAAGTTCCCCGCAGGGAAGGAGGAACAGCGGGGAAAACAGATGAATGGAGAAAGTCCAATGATGACGATTCCCCACGGCGGCCGAATATCGGAAGCCGAAGGAACGACCGAAGGACCAAGAGAGAGACTGTGCCCCATGACGTGCAACCGCAGTGGCCTGGAACTACGCGGTGACGTTGTACACACACACACAGCACAAACACTGAAAAGGAAACTTACTATATTTCTATACCCAAATATATACATAAACATAAAGAATGTTTATATATATTAAGTACAGTATAAGTAAAAGTAAGTAATTGAGTAAAGACAAAACATTAATGGCTGCCAAGCGAGGGTGAGAGCAGACACGTCAGTTCACCGGTGTGTGAGGGGGGAGGGGTAGCTAGCTATCCCTACCCTACCCCCTCACTAACTAGCGAGGGAGTAGTTAACCCTCGTCAAAAATCTAATGGCTCGCCATTTCAGCTACGCCGAAAGTAATACCCAATGTAAATAGCGTGGTTTGTATTTCGGTTACGGAACAATTAAGGGTTCGTACCTGATAAGGAAGTTGACTTCAATGAATCTTTCATTATGTCCACTTTCCTTATGAGATCCAGCGATCCACCCACGGGGCTGACGATCTCCAGGAGTTGTCAAAACGGTCTAAAAACCTCTATGTGACAGTACCTCTTCCAATAACCTCGTTTCGGGGCACTCTCAAGGAACATAAAGAACATCTGACTAAAATCAATGATTGTGGGCGACTGTCGCAATCGCCACAACAACCATAAAAATATAAGAGTTTCAAGAGAAGAAAAAGGTATTAGGATACGGGAACTTAGTGGAGGATTCCTCCCCCACTACTGCACTCGCTGTTACGAATGGTCCCAGAGAGTATCCGTCCTCATAAAGAGTCTGGACATGATTCAAAAAGTGTGAAGTGAACACAGATTTACTCTTCCAAAAGGTTGTGTCCAAAAAGCTCTGTCACAATCCAATTTGCTTGAAGGCCACTGAAGTTGTTACAGCACTAACTTCATGTGTCTTGACCTTCTAAAAAATTAGAGACAAGTCTCACTTTAAATCGCACGAGCCTCTCCAATAAGAGTCTGGTGAAAAATGAAAGGACATTCTTGACATCTGTAACGAGGGCTACTAAATCGAGCCCCAAAGAGCTTCGACTTGCTCGTAACTTTTTCATTCTGCCCAGAAAGAACTACAGGGTTCTTACTGGACACAGGATGTCACTACCCGGAGGACGTACGACGACTTTGCCCTGTTCCTCAAGTCTGGTAGCTATCCTGCTGAAAGTCTTCCTCGAAAAAACTGAGAAAAATTCGGAAAAGGGGATCCTTCCTTTGATTTGTGGCTAAAGGATAGATGAAAAATGACAAATTCGGAGATAATTTGCATTTGTGAACAGGGCACGATATCCCTGACTGATTATGGAAATCGTCCAGGAAACGGCCCTGAGTTGCCGCAACCTGTCTGCGCAACCTTGTAGGTATCCCACCACTGGCGGACATTCAGGAAACTGGCAATCCTAGTGTTTGCGGCCTCAGCTGCTCCTCCTAGGATTCTTCCCTCCCCTGGGGGACTAATTGCCTTTCTTGTCCTTGACCGGAAAGGGCTTAGACCCCACTGTCTTAGCTGCCGTTGATTTGGTGGGACGTGGTTGCTGAGGTACTGGAGGTTTATAGGGCTTGAATGTCAAAGGCCCATATAGGAGGGAGTCTTGGTGACTTCCTACACCTCTCAGCTGCCTGCTTCATGTCCTTAGGCTCAAACAGGTTCGTTCCCATAACGAAAGAATGTCTGAGCCTCTAGATTTTGGTGCTATGGGACTCCAACCACGACGGAGGCAGGCTCTTCTCCACCCCTATTCGAGAAGACCTTACCGCCCGAGGTGGGGTTCCCCTTAATGGTGTGATTGGGGAACATCTTACCTCCCATGACTCTCCTGAGGGCGGGAAAACTTTGTCCGAAGGTGAGGGAGAAAAGTCTGAGGGGGGAGAGTGCCTGTCTCGAAGACTTACGAGGAGACAGCTACGTCCTCGTAGAAGTTACCTCGTCCGAAACTCCTCTTTTCCTCATCGGGGGAGTGGATGTAGCCAAGGATTTGTGGCTCAACTCAGAGAGAACAGCTTAAAAGCCTGTGCTACCGCTCTGATTAGAGTCCCAAACCAGGCTGCCGGCTGATGGCTGCGCTGTCAGACACTCCCTCTGGAGGGGAAGTCGCCTGTAAAAAGATAAGGAAGGAATGTCCCTGGGCCTTTCTGGAACCTTCCCCCCCACCGGCAAGTGCGCTGTTCTGTGCTTGAGGGGGGGAATGTGGCGATGGCGCCCTTACCGCACGATGTCCGGCAGCCTCGCGCAGAGTAGGGCATTGGTGATTGCGCTGGCGCTCGCGCGATGGGGAATACCCGGGGGTCGCGCGCGAGAGACTGTCGAAGCGCTAATGCGGGCGCGCGGGAATACCCTGGGCTCGCGCGCGGGACCCTGCTGAAAACGCGAGACTTCATAAAGTGCGCAGGATCAGAATGAAGAGCCCGTGTGGACCAGAATGGGAGCGTGCTGCAGCGCGTAGGAGTTTGTTGGCGTGCGGAAGACCATCTGTGCGCACGCGGCAGACCATCGGTACCCACGCGCGAAAAAGATCGTCGGCACTTCAGAGTCCAGAGCCGAAGTCCTTCGTTGCAGTGCAAGGTTGAGCTGGTAGATCGGTAGGTCAGCTGGCTCAACACTGGAAGATCTGCTAGATACTCCGAGGAAGGGTCTCTATGAGAGACCTTTCCCGCGGACGGGAGAGGTGCCCTTTGTAGAAGAGACTAGGAGACACTCGCAGGCTGAATCACTGGTGAGCGCCTCTGCGCTATCTCAGGAAACTCCAACGATGTGCGCTGATGCGCAGGTGAACGTTGACGCGCAGTACCTGGAACAGGATGTCTCTGGATGGCAGTCTCAGGAACAGCAGGAACAACAGGCGACCGCTTGCGCGCGATACCTGGCGCTTAAGGGACTTACTCACAATGTGAGAAAGGCCCCTTTTGCCCCGAAGGAACCGGTGCCCGTTGGATAATGGGGTGCGTGGGCGCCCACAGCGTCAGCAGCCAGGAACGGAGACGGCAGGTCAGCAGGTCTAGGAGATGGCTGGTCTAATCAGGAAAAATCCTCCGAAGAGGGGTCTCTATGAGTGGCCTCTCTCGCAAACGAGAAAGGTGAACACTTCGTAGAAGAGACTTGAAGACACTGGTGATGGTGCCCCTTAGGGCCGTTGGATCAGCAAGCTGACCTATAAGGAGCAATCCTCCGAAGAGGATCATGGTTGGGTAGACATGAAAGTCTATTGTCATAGGTAGCGAAGCGTCTACACTGACGCTCCGTTCCGTTGACATTCCGCTTCCTTTGCCGCACCGTTCCGCTGACGCTTCGCCGGCTCTGCTGTCTGTCATGACGCTTGATAGTATGCTCTGCTGCCTGGCGAACGCCGGCGTGCCTGAATAGACTGAAACTAGGCGCTATGAACAGTCGGTTTGCGTTGAGCAGGTAATCGAAATGATGCATCCACTTCCTCCCACCATTGAACATTGCGGCTGGTAGGCCGCCTGTACGACAACAAGTCATCACCGCAAAAGACACGTCGCCTGTGCGACCGTATCAAGACCGGAATCGTGACACCCAACCGCACTGTCAACGGCAGGCTGATAAGACTGCATAAACGAAGATAATTGCTGTTTCACGCCTAACAGCAAAGGTCAGAATCAACCTTAGGCGAAATGTATTCAGCATTATCTTCGTTAATCCCTAGCGCTTGCCACTGTTGGGAGACGACACCCATCAGGTGGAGGTGGAGGCCCTAAGTCCGCGCCGCATGAAACGTAAATACGCAGAACAAATCTAATTTTTTCAGCTTGGCGCCTGAAGCGCGTATAACGTTTGAAAACACTAATACCTCGCTTTATCTGTAGCGAGGGTGAGCGTTCTGGGGATCAACAAAAAAAGCTCGAGAGGACTTCTCTTCGGGTCTTTAAAGACTGTAACCCTGGCTCCCCTCTCGATTCCTTTCATCGTTCGACTTAACTTCTCCCCTTCCGGGAGCTTGACAGAGGTCTAAGCCTAGGATCACGACAGGTCCGAACAGAAGCACTCTCCACTGAAGAAAATTCACTGCGTAATTTAGCATTAAAAAATTTGCATCTACTCTTTGGTAAAAAGAAAGTTTCATAATTATCTGAAAACCAAAGTATACGTTCCCTCAAACGAAATGAACTCTTAGAGAGAGACTTACAATTCTGTCAATCGTTTGAATGGGAATGAAAAGACACTGAATCCCATATAAATGTAATGAAATATTAAATATTAAATATCACCTTAATAGATATATTTATAAATTAAAATAAACCCTTAAATTAAGGGATTCCAATAAAAGATGAATCATCACTTGTATTCATTGGAACATTTACACTTAATATACGAACAATTTTAGTATTCCACCAAGGAAACAATGATACATAGAATCGTGCGCTACATCGATTGTAAAGAATACTGCATCGTATAAATATTAAGTGAACTTTAACTTCCTTTAATCTCTGACTAAGGAAAAATATTGAAAGGACCAATTAATTGCAAAATAAAATGTTCCTTTTGTATAGTACAACCAAAAAACTTGAGAAGTAAGAATGTACTATTCATAAAAATCGCTACAAAATATTGTAATATTGTAATGATACTGACAACTACGTAACAAAAATGAACTGAACGCTAGTTAATCTTTGCAAACAGATTGAAGATTATCTAAAGCAAAACTATTAAAAGGATAAAATTTTCTCAAAATAAAAATCCTTTAATTTAATTTATAACTTAATACTTCAAAGGAAAGTATTCACTTATCATTCTACGAAAAAAGGAAAACAGACTTTTAGCCTACGGAAAAGGTTGTGACGTCATCAATGGACGAAATGTTTACATCCCGCCCTTATGCTTTCGTGAGGTTTAAAATAGATTGAAAACCTTCTAATTCTACCTTTTAATTTATAAATATGTGATCACAGATCAAATAAAACAAATAAGCAAAAGCTCAAACTCAAAAAACCTTAGTACATCACCAAATAACGTCCAAATAGAGCAAGCAAACGAGAGAGAATTTCCAATAGTACCGCCAGCTACGGCCGAGAGGGAACTCAGGGTTTTGGGTGGGGAAAACATACTGGGGAAACGGTATATAATGGTAAAACAAACTTTACCTTCTCTATACATTACCTTCTTGGATCTATAATAAACCGATAAAAAAATACACTAATTATCAAGCCAGTGTCGGAACAAGAACCATTATATTTAGTGTTGCTAATGTTAGCATGCGCAGCTCAACATCACTGCTTGCCAGTATATAAATACCATACAAGCCTGATGTTTTTGTTTTCTGGCGAGCGAAGCGAGCTGGCGGCGGCGGACAAAAGCCATTACATTTAAACATTCCGAACAGAAAATATATGTTTCCCTGTAGTAAATAATGTGATTCAACCAGTTCAGCTACTTCAAGTTAGTCAAACTGTTTGTTTGCAGTTGAAATGGTCAAATTTGGTTAAAGCAAGTTACTAACTACAGGAAAACATATTTTCTGTTCGAAATGATACCCTGTAGAAATGTAAAACTTGGTAAAGTTTTACTGTATATTTCTGACACAATTCATTTGCGACGGGAACAGTGTCATTTTCGAAGAGAGCGTATTTTCTTTTATAAGAAAAAGTAGTTTTTTTTTTCTAGGTTACATTGCCCTGTAATACGGTAAAATAATTCATATAAAACTTTACCCTCAGGTAGGACTGATCAGGATTCCCTCTGGAATACCCATGTCTTGACCATGAAAACAATCTATCTAGACTATGATATCAGTTTGAAAGGAAACGTACTTGGTAATAGACATACTTAAGACTAGTTTAATTCAAAACCGCTACTAAATTACAGCTTACCTTTAAAATTATCGTTTCCAACCGGACAAAGAGTTTAAGGCAAGCTACCTGGTAGCGTAGGTAACGTTTAGCTGGTACAGCAATTGCTAGTTTTATATCATGAAGCAACGATAATTTTCCTGCAAAATATATAAGTTCACTTTCAGGGATATAACAGGAGAAGCACTGTCTGCACCACCTCACAAAGGCATCAAATACTAATGAACTTTTACAACTTTACAAACACCGCAAACACTTCGCGCCATAAACTTCAGACGCTTAAGTTTTTTTTCCTTTTAAATCATAACATTACCGAGCTTCTTCTTCCACTACAATAACGGAATTGTGGCCAATGAAGCTTCGAGGCACAAAAAACACCATATCCATAATACCTCTACGGAAAATATGGAAGAAACAATTAAAAATTAATTAAGAAATTAAACATTTAGAAAGGAATGGCAATACACTCCCCTCGGCTCTATATTTATAAAAATGAATATAAGACCTATATCATAAGTCTACCAAAAGTACTAGACAGGCTGTTTAAATCATTTGTAGATGATACATAATTTTGCTTCTCCATAAATGACACTGAATATACCCGTTAAACTTTAAACCATGTTCTTACTAGTGTTAGGGAAAGCATGACAGTTAAACAATTAAAACTAAATCAAAAAAATAAAATCGAGTTTATGATTGTAAAAAATAAAAAAAAAACTTAAGAAACATGAGTGACATCTAAATATTTAGTATAGTTCGTGACCTAGGTATATCACTTGACTTCATTTGAATGTTATAGTGAGAAACGTTGGCTATCACTTTAGATATATTACTTTTGTAAAGTAGTATATGGATGAATATTCTGTGAAGAAACTTGTGATTAACTCGGCTATTGCTTGGACTGACTACTGTAACATACAGAGAAGCAAGATTGATAAAAGGTGTCCCTCCCCGAGACAGCCTTACTCCTATACTATTTGATTTACACTGGCTGCCTATGAAAGCCAGAATAGAGATTAAGATATGTGCAATGACTATCAAGTTACCTGAACCGACGTCAGATACATCTAAGTGAATTGATGCCACGGTCTAGGACTAGCTATAGGTCTCAACCGTGATTACTGCATACCATGCAGCCAACGAATCGTGTTGACACGAGAATAGTTACAGATGGTTAAGTTATAGGAGCCAAGATGTACCCTCTATTATTATCATTATTATTATTAAATGCTAAGCTACAACCCTAGTTGGAAAAGCAGGATGCTATAAGCCCAGGGGCCCTAACAGGGAAAATAGCCCAGTGAGGAAAGGAAATAAAGAAAAATAGAATATTTTTAGTAACAACATTAACATAAATATTTCCTATAAAAACAATAAAAACTTTAACAAAACAAGAGGAAGAGAAACTAGATAGAAGTGTGTCCGAGTGTACCCTCAAGCAAGAGAACTCTAACCCAAGACAGTGGAAGACCATGGTACAGAGGCTATGGCACTACCCAAGACTAGAGAACAATGGTTTGATTTTGGAGTGTCCTTCTCCTAGAAAAGCTGCTTACCATAGCTAAAGAGTCTCTTCTACCCTTACCAAGAGGAAAGTAGCCACTGAACATTTACAGTACAGTAGTTAACCACTTGGGTGAAGAAGAATTGTTTGGCAATCTCAGTGTTGTCATGTGTATGTGGACAGAGAAGAATCTGTAAAGAATATGCCAGACTATTCGGTGTCTGTGTAGGCAAAGGGAAAGAACTGTAACCAGAGAGAAGGGTCCTATCCTACGTAGTACTGTCTGGCCAGTCAAAGGACCCCATAAGCTCTCTAGAGCTTTCAAATATGCGGTTCCAAGACTATATAATAAGTTCCCCCAAGACATCAGAGAGACTCAAGATATTAAAGGCTGATTCACACAACCCGTTTTCTTTCCGACAGGGTGGCCGTCGGTTAGCGGCGTCTAGCTTTCTTACGTGTATCTAAACGCAACTGTTCACACGACCCGTTAAGCTGACGGCGGCCCTCGGTCGTTAGACGTCCGAGTCGGCTCGGCTTTCTTTCCAAGAAACCTCGTTCGGTTTGACGGCCATTAGCCACCTGTCTCAACCAACGGGTGGATGATGTTTTGTGTGAAAGAGGACCTGTAACGTACACATTCGTTTCGTGGCCTTCAACCCCGACTTTTCCTCACAGTATAGTCATAGAAATTAGTTAGTTTGTTGTTGACATCATGTATGAGAGGTTAATTGAACTTTTTTTCAAGGGTACGAGATGTTTGACATGGCAAACAAGATGTATCGAAATAATTTACAAAAAGAAAAGATATGGAAAATGACTGGAGAGGCATTAAATAAAACAGGTGAGTTTATCATAATGTTAATATTCTTGGCATGGTGCATAAAGTATTACGAAGTTGCATAACTTATTTGATCAACTCAGTTATCAGCCAACATCTTATAGTGACAAAATTATCGTAATTTACTCGGTCCTCGCGTGACAGAGTTTAAGTAAACAATGAAAACCGCGCGCGGGTAAACGGATACGGAACGCCTCGTGTGAATGTACAACATTTCGACGGCGGTTAGCCACCACCCAGCCTATCGGAAAGAAAACGGGTCATGTGAATCGGCCTTAAAAGACTTTCAAGAAGCGGAAGATTTGTTTTCTGAAAGTGTTGCAGAAATGTGGACTTGACAATGCGGAATAAGACCGATTCACACGATCCGTTTTCTTCCCGACAGGCAGGCCGGTGGCTAAACGCCGTCAAAATGTACATTCACACGAAACGTTCCCTATCCGTTTACCCCGGCGCGGTTTTCATTGTTCATTTAGATTCTGTTACGTGAGTATCATGGAAGATAATTCTCTTAGCAATAGAAATTTGGCGGCAATTGCTTTTCTAATAGAAGAGGAGAAGGAAGAGAGATTCAAATAAAAAAGGAAAAGGATATTGGTACATCAGTCATTAAAGAAAAGAAAGAGGGGGGGGGGGAAAGTTCTGGACACTGTTTAAAGAACTGACAGAGATGAAGTGAAAGTTTATCAATATTCCAGAATGTCAAAAGTTTTATCTGTTTGATACAAAAGATTGAAATGGTCCTACCCAGGAAGAAGCCAAGAAGCCATGTCTCCATAGGAAAGACCTGCAGTTTGCTTAAGGTAAAAAAATGCAAACGATGAAAGAATTTCACTAGGGTAAAGACGTAAGAAAGCTAAACGCCTGCCTGTCGGAAAGAAAACGGGTCGCGTGAATCGGTCTATATTCGTAATACACTAAATACCTTAGAATGCATATGATGAAAAACAGTTCTTGTAGGTGCTGTAGTGCACAGGGTTTCCATATGTGATTACACCAGAAAACAACCCTTAGAATAAATAAGATAACTATGCAATCAAGGTGAAAATTATATGCTTGACATTCTAGCATTTCAAATGAAAATACATGGGTGAGTCGTGTGCCCTTTACGCAGAAGACAGACAGAAGATTTATCTACATGCACAGAATTGGCAATATCAACAGGATGGGAAGAATAGATATACTGAAAAAAAAGACAATCCTTGAACTTTAGGATACATAAGACAGACTCATGGGACTATCGTATGAGTTTAAAAGATCACAATAGGTTGGTAAAGCTAGAAAATGAGAATGTAATAGATGTAAATGCCTCAGTAAAAGAATAAATTTATACAAGCTCAAAAGTGTGACTGCAAACGTGTTTTGCGGAGTGAGCAGCGAGGAACAATGAACCATTGTAATTATTTCGGTTATAGCCTATACGGAAATGTATTTAGTCTATGAAAAGCTAAATATTGGAAAAAAGTAACTTGTAATAGAAACAAAACATTTCACCCGTTCCATTATTTTTACCTTCCATTAAAAAAAAAAATCCTTTTAGAAAGCTCAAATAGTCTTCAAATGGGAATCAATGGTCCTTTTAAAATAATTAATGGACAGAAAAGTCTAAAGTTATTCATTACATCATCCTCCTCTGCTCTGGAAAACCTCAGTGTTCAACTTAAATGATATGAAAGAGTTGTATATCCTGAAATGGAATGAATAAATTTAAATCTATGGTGAATATAGTGTTTAGAAGTGGCATGAAATGAATTTACTGTTCGTGGGACTGCTTAAGAATAGTAATTGTGTATAAACAAACTTATAACAGCACTGTCTGTGATGAGATTAAAGAAAGTGGCTAAATTATTGTCTTTAGGATCACCACAGACATTTGCTCGACTTAAGCGACAAGAGTGATTCACTATGCAATAATGCAAACATTTAGATGAAAAAAAAAACACTTTTAAATGATCTTCCTAATCAGGTCGTTTAATCAGTAGAACTAAAAAAAATTTTTATGTTGAACAGGCTGACATAAGTCTTTTTTATAGTTTATATATGACATATCTGTTTGGATGTTACTACTGTTTATAAAATAATTTATTGTTAATTTTTCTCATCGCTTCTTTATTTTCTTATTTCCTTTCCTAACTGGGCTATTTTTCCTCGTTGGAGCCCTTGGGCTTATAGCATCTTGCTTTTCCAACTAGGGTTGTAGCTTGGCTAATAATAATAATAATAATAATAATAATAATAATAATAATAATAATAATAATAATAATTTCTATTAGATGTGGCGTTTTCTTGAATAATCCAGGGGATATGTTAAAAAGGCGTCGTAGACAAAGTGAATATGCAATGGAAACCCATATTCTTAGAGATAATAACATTCTCTTATAGTTATGTGGGATACTGAATTAGAGCATGTGAAAAGAATAATAGAAAAAATACGATCAATAAAATAACTTTTAATTCATACAATCATAAATATCAGCTTTCATTTAATTCATTGCACGTTTTTAGTAGAAAAATATATAAAGTTTTTTTTTTTTTTAAATTTAAATTTAGAACTTCTGACGCAAAAAGATCATGTTTCACCTACTCAAATACTACGGTATGACCTGAGTAAAAGGGCTTCTTTGTGTCTTTCTCACATCCTTACTCATGAAGAAAGTTTCTCACACTATAGATTTGTTCAAACAAATTCTTTGAGTGATATAATTTCATACCAAACAGCTAAAAGTATTCTTGGAAGTTTTGATTACACCATCTTCATTTGTTTGTCTTTCCTCAAGGTAAGCTATATTAACATTCGATAAATACAATTTCCATTTAGCTCCTCTAAAATAATTACATTATTACTAATTTTACTGTGCTGGGTCTATCTTCGCGTGTTCAATCGGGCATATTTTATTATTTATCCTTGCCATTATTCTATATTTATTCAGACCTCCAAATATCCGGTATATCAAAGAATAATCCAAAGTTATTATTTTATCAATATTAGGATAAAATCATGCATTCACTGGAAATAATTTAAAGCGTAAAATTTCCTTAAGGAAAAGATTACTGGGAAATTATTTCATATTTTTCATCATTCACATAGACCTAAACATCACATCCCTGTGACAAAATCGTTATTTTGGTCTTTGCCAATACGTCCTATGTTCATGAAGTAAACTTTGAGGTTACCGCGCTTTCTCCATATTTAGTACATTTTGACACAATCTATTTTAACCAATTCTGGTCGGATCAAACCAGATCAGGTATCACTCGGAAGATTGGCGTTTAAATAATAAAGAAAACGAAGTCACCTACTACATCACAGAGAATTATACTGAAATTTTATGGGTAACTACAAAAGAAAGACGAACACCCATTACCAATTCCACCTTTATAATAAACAAGATTTTAGTGCTTACACTTGATGTGGAATTGACTCTGATTCCTCTTAATCTGTAATAGTTTCAGTATTACTTACGGTACAGGTTACAATTATCTACAGTGATAGTTTTTCAAATTTACGGCATCATTTTAAGAAAACATATTATCTCCATAACTCTCCCTTTCTCATTTCTATCTTGCCAAGATATCAAGTTTCCAAAACACAATCACCAAGAATTATTCAGCTCTAGTGC